>NC_134488.1:13666371-13832152 GCF_040206685.1 Ascaphus truei
ATAGAAACACGTATCATTTGCATAACTTAAGCAATATTGGTGTACGTGTAAATATTTGTTTTTAAAAGTTAACACAGTAACTTTTTGAGCTTTTCTCTCTGTAAAATTGTCCCCAATATCATCAGAGTTCCCACAGCTAACACAAATAACGCTTGTGTACGGTTGTGACCTATAGTTGTCTTTTATTCGTTTCAAACATGAAAACAACTCCAATGTCAGTTAAAGGCAGAGACAAAACCAGGCGTAGCATAGTTACTACCCTGGGGCAGGTTTCCCGGAGATCATGGTAAACAGTATAGTGCCACATTGCAACAGGGCTGGCTTCTGTAAGACGCTATTCAAGGTCACCTGGATAGTATTGTTCAAGTTCCTCAATTAGATAATCAGTAATTACATTAAATGTCTCAGGTATTCATTTTTGTCTTGCAGAAAACATTGAGCATTCTCACTTTTTCTCCCTTTTCATCCACAAACTCTCTTTCAAATGTTGCTTGCAAGCTTTCCTTCAGCTGAATAGTCACAATTTGCAGTTATTTCTTTGACTTCCTCTTCATAAATTCAAATTAATCTCATGGAAAGAGTGACGACTTCATCAAGGGACATGTTTGTCTTCTGCAAACAATTGCTTGTTGCATTCAGCCGGTGTTAAATGTTTTCCCACACAAATGGCACAATGGCAATTTTGAAAGTACTTCGTTGAGCTTCCATTGCTTCTGCTTCAGAACAAACACAAGGTTGTTGTTCATAACAGATCTTCAGCTTATCGTGAGCATGTTCATAACTTTTTCACAATGCTTTTGTGGCATTTGCACACTGTGTACTAAACAGATAAGGATAAGGATGAGTTGATCCAGAGAAAATGTGCAGTGCAGGGGTTGCAAACCCCAGTCCTCAAGGGCCAACAACAGGTCAGGTTTTAAGTCATTCTGCAAGTGAAAATTAAGTGCAGTAAAGCGCTCGCGTGACAACCTAAATAAATTAATTATACAATAAGTGACAATGATACATGAACCTGTGTACTGGAGTCCGAAAAAGAGTCATTAGAGCAGCCCAAAAAATTACTCTGGTTATCTCACAACCAGTATGGAGATGAGAGTGGCAAACCTCTTGTGGCGCTGAGGAAAGGGGTAGCCTATGAAATTGAAATGGACTGTGGAGATTGTCCTGTTCCTTGAAGTGTTAGCTCAAGAGAAGGGAGACAAAACATGAAGAGACACTGCAATAGTGCATTACCCAAGGAACATAAACATGAAGTAAGTAGACTGAGCAATTTAATAATCCGAAATGGATTGATAAAAATGTGTACACCTGTACATCAAATTAATAAAACATCTGAGTGCCGAAGCACTCAGAATAAAACTTTGCTCCCCCGATAGAAAAAAACTGGAATCCTACTCACCAAAGATGACTAGGACATACGCCTTAATATGATTGGTCTTTAGCTGATCGGCACCGCTCGCATTGGGGTGCAGCACGCCAGTGCCTCGAGGAGATCCGCCTTCCGTGCTCGGAGTGTAATACTTCCAGTCTCACCGATCGGCTCCTCTGCTGACGTCACCGCTAGTGTCCACTGCTACGGTGTCCCTGCTATGCCAAAATTGTCCAACGCATTTCGAAACTCCAAATTGTGGGTTTCTTCGTCAGGGATGGATATTGAGTGGGTATGAGCTCCTATATATACCCAGAACTTTCAAATCAAGCAATCAATTTCAAATTAACCATTGGTTGACGGCCATTAAGACTGTTATAGTCTTAAAAATCGTAAATTCATAAAATAATGAATAATTGGATGATACATACATTCACATATACAACAAAAGATTTCAAACATGAAATATGAAATACTTAAGTGCCTAGTCATCCTGTTAACAGAACCCGAGCATTACAAATACACTAATCATTAATGATTCATTAATTGACCGATCTATAGAGAGGCAAAGTAAATTAGCCCACCTTAAGATATTATAAATTTCATGGCAAACAATATCCAATGAATATATTTTACTCGGATTTGCCAACAACAGATCTCTTATACTATATTAGTGAAAGCACTGTATGTTTGCCTGCCTGCCTGGATGTCCGGTGTCCCTAGGGGAAATCTCATTGGTCCCTTGGCCCGCCCGCCCCCGCACACCTCTCATTGGCCTGAGGCGGAGTGACGGGCCAAAGGACACACAGGGACACACACACACACAGGGAACACAGGGACACACACACACAGGGGGGGACACACTCACACACTCACACACTCACACGGACACACGGACACAGACACACACACACGGACACAGGGACACAGGGACACACACACACAGTGACAGACACACACACAGTGACACACACACACAGTGACACACACACACACACTGTTACATACATTAGCGGGGCTCACAGTGTTAGCAGCACCCGCGCGCACCTCCTCCTCTCCCCGTGTCTCCCGCGCTTTCGCCCCGACCCCCCCTCCCCCGGCGCCGCTACAGTCAGCGGGACACACACACACACACACTATTATTACCCCTTCAGCGCCCCCCCCCCCCACCCAGTGTCAGCGGCCGTTCGAGACCCCCCCTCTATATCTCCCACCTCTCCCCCCCCCCCCCCCACACATATACATGCCCTCCCCTCCCCGGCGCTACAACTCACCCCTCCCCGGCGGGGGAACAGCCAGTGGCCAGGCAGGCTGCCTCGCGGCGCCGAGTGCCCAAGATGGCGGCGCCCGGGACACAGCGGGGGAGCGGCCACAACACGCTGCCTCCCGCCTCAGATCCACGTGGGACCTGCCGGATGGGTGAGTGAGCGGCCTTCACCTCCCCTCCACCCCCCCCTCCCCTCCAGTGTCAGTGTCTCCCCGATACCCCCCCCCCCCCCCGGCGCCGCTACAGTCAGCGGGGGAGCGAGCGAGCGCCCGGGACACAGCGGGAGAGCGGCCACAACACGCTGCCTCCCGCCTCAGATCCACGTGGGACCTGCCGGACGGGTGAGTGAGCGGCCTTCACCTCCCCTCACCCCCCATCACCTCCCCTCACCCCCTTTCACCTCCCCTCACTCCACTTCTCCCTTCCACCCCCCTTCACCTCCCCATTTACCACCCCCCCTTCACCACCCCCCCTTCACCTCCCCTCCACCCCCCCCTTCACCTCCCCTCCACCCGCCCCCTTCACCTCCCTTCCACCCTCCCTTCCACCCCCCCCTTCACCTCCCTTCCACTCCCCCCCCTTCACCTCCCCTCCACTCCCCCTTCACCTCCCCTCCACCCCCCCTTCACCTCCCCTCCACCCCCCCACCTTCACCTCCCCTCCACCCCCCCCTTCACCTCCCCTCCACCCCCCCTTCCCACCGCCTCCCCCCCCTTCCCACCGCCTCCCCCCCCTTCCCACCGCCTCCCCCCCCTTCCCACCGCCTCCCCCCCCCCTTCCCTCCACCTTCCCACCGCCTCCCCCCCCCCGCCCCCCCTTCCCACCGCCTCCCCCCACCCCTTCCCACCGCCTCCCCCCCCCCTTCCCACCGCCTCCCCCCCCCCCCTTCCCACCGCCTCCCCCCCCCCTTCCCACCGCCTCCCTCCCCCCCTTCCCACCACCTCCCACCCCCCCTTCCCACCGCCTCCCACCCCCCGCCATCCCACCGCCTCCCACCCCCCGCCTTCCCACCTCCTCCCACCCCCCGCCTTCCCACCGCCTCCCACCCCCCGCCTTCCCTCCGCCTCCCACCCCCCGCCTTCCCTCCGCCTCCCCCTTCCCACCTCCTCCCCCTTCCCACAACCTCACCCCTCCCCCCCCTTCCCACCACCTCCCCCCCCTTTCCACCACCTCCCCCCCTTCCCACCACCTCCCCCCCCTTCCCACCACCTCCCCCCCCTTCCCACCACCTCCCCCCTTCCCACCACCTCCCCCCCTTCCCACCACCTCCCCCCTCCTCCCCCTTCCCACCACCTTCCCCCTCCTCCCCCTTCCCACCACCTTCCCCCTCCTCCCCCTTCCCACCACATCCCCCCTTCTCTCCCTTTCCACCACTTTCCCACCACCTCCCCCCTTCCCACCACCTCCCCCCTTCTCCCCCTCCCCCCTTTCCACCCCCTCCCCCCTTCTCCCCCTTTCCACCACCTCCCCCCTCCTCCCCCTTCCCACCACTTCTCCCCTTCCCCCCCCCCCGCTCCCCTTCCCCCCCTCCGCTCCCCTTCCCCTTTCCCCTCCGCTCCCCTTCACCCCCCCTCCGCTCCCCTTTCCACCCCCCCCTCCGCTCCTCTTCCCCCCCCCCTCCACCTCTTTTTCCCCTTTCCCCTCCCACCCCCTCTCACACTTCCACCCCCTCCTCTAACCCTTCCCCCCCCTCCTCTAACCCTTCCCCCCCCCTCCTCTAACCCTTCCCCCCCCCCTCCTCTAACCCTTCCCCCCCCCCTCCTCTAACCCTTCCCCCCCCCTCCTCTAACCCTTCCCCCCCTCCTCTAACCCTTCCCCCCCCCTCCTCTAACCCTTCCCCCCCCCCTCTTCTAACCCTTGCCCCCCTCCTCCACCCCTTGCCCCCCTCCTCCACCCCTTGCCCCCCTCCTCCACCCCTTGCCCCCCTCCTCCACCCCCTCCTCCCCTTCCCGCCGCCCTTCGCCTTCATGCCCGCCTCCCCACCCCCGCCTCTGCCTTTCACCCGCCCTTACTCGGCCGCCTCTGCCTTTCACCCACCGCCTCACAGCCGCTGCACGCACTCAACAGACACCCGCCACACTCGACACATACCTGCCGCCACACACACCTGCTGCCTCCCGCCCCTACGCACCGACATCACTGACCCACCGCCTCACACCCTAGCAGGACCCCCACTCACAGACAGCACTCACAACCCACGCACCACCCGCCGCCTCACACCCTAGCAGGACCCCCACTCGCACACAGCACTCACAACCCACGCGCCACCCGCCGCCTCACACCCTAGCAGGACACACGACTCAGATTTTTACATCACTTATGCCACCAAAATATACATTGTACTGTGGTGTGGTTACAATAAACCATTTTTATACAACATCGTATTACATTTTCTTCCATCTTTCTTTTCAATATTATTATCCAACCTTTACAACAAATACTCACCTATTGTTCCACAATTTATAAATAATACTACCTATTACGCATTTACATCCCGGGCAACGCCGGGTCTCTCAGCTAGTGACTTAATACATCTAAGTCAGACAAATATCAATTGATTTTACAAAGAAATATACATTAGATTTTACATCAGTGATTAGCAAACAAATGCAATTATAACGATAATGCAATATGATTTTGCACAATACATCGAATTTCATCATAGGCTAATGGAGAGGCACTTTGATATGACAGAAACTTGGAGATAAATTACTAATAGGTACATTCTCACCTTTCATTATGATATTCTCAAACGAATAATAGTGACCAAAACTAATTTATAATATATTAGAAAATTATATATTAAATATTATAAAATAAATAAATAGTGATAGACTAAAAAGCCACTTAAATTAAGTTAAATAAATCAATATGTAATTTATGTGGAACCATATAGACCTTCATAGGGAAGAAAATCTTAAAGGAAACAGGCAGATCAAGATAATTGTGATGGACTATAATAATCAGATGTATAATACCTATCGACCGACAATTCTATAGTCCAAAACTTTATCGTGTTAATCATTTTAAAAATGCTGATAGGTCAAGTTTACGTTTAAGTCATTCTGACTGAACCATCTGTGCTGAAGCAGGGATATCCCTAATATCTGGCCTGTTGGTGGCACTTGAGGGCTGGAGTTGGCCTCCCCTGGTGTAGAGGCTTTCTAAAAACTAAAGGAAAGTTACTAAATTACTCCTGTTGCACAGGCTTCAGCAGCAGCACATGTTCCCTCTACAGTAAGTGAATAAGAGGCACATATTCACACAAGATTTATGGCACAAATATTTGCTTGTAAGCCATTGTATTTGATATTGCTGCCCTTTTTATAGCTCTGACCGCAGCATTAGCAGAGGTCAATTAATTTGTTACCAGTTAGCACTGACAATACTTTGCATTCAAGGTGTTCTCCTGCATGCAAATGAATTGCTACACATTACCAAAAAATGCACTCAAAAAAGTACAATTAATGTTACTTGGTCAACATGACTGAAATCAGGTGGGGAGTCCACAATAATAGAATTGTACGTGTGTCTACAACTTTAGCTGATATAAGCTCAATACATTAATTGACAGTTGTTGATGACATATACTGTATAGCTCCTTACTACCCTTCCTGACCCACCATACTTTTTAATATAATACAGTTCTCTAGTATCAAATTTGCTATTAAGGCACCCTAAGAAACAACCATTCTGTCGGGAACCTAATAATTAGATGGTCACACGAAAGCTGATACCACGTTTCCCCAGAAATGGCACAATAGCAGCAATGTGTCTTAAAACACCTCTCTCCAGTAGCGTTGCTCATTAGCTACTTGCTAAAAGCACCTAACGACATGTTTATACATGACCTAAAATAACACAACGTTCAGTCCCACGTTAACTTTAACGGCCCGCTGTAGAGATGCGTTGAGGTGGTCCATACCTCTTTTGCATATCATTAGCACTAACATCCATTAAAGTTAATGCCAGGCCATTTTAGCATTAAGACAGCAATCAATGCATCGTTATGGAGGTATGAAGATCCCCGTTAGCACTTAATGAGAGGATAACTGAAGTTAACACCTCATTAAGTCACTTACAGAGCTTTGTGGATCTACGTCTTTTTTATTTTTCCCCCCATAATTTAGTAAAAATCCAAATAGAGTTTTGGCAAAACCATACCAACAATATGCCGCTAATGGTTTTAGGCGAGAAGTGGATTTATTGATGTGGTGCACTGCTTCCTTTTAAAAAAAAAAAAAATACAAATCTTTCCACATAGCCCCCATTAAATCCTGATACAGACAGGGCTTGGAATGAATCAGAGTACAGTGTACAAGTTGCCTAGAAAATGCTGAGTATATCAATCAATCACGTACTCTATGTCAGGTTTTTTTTGTAGTGAATTCCTCCCACAACTTGTTTATGATGCATTGAATCTGACAAAAATATACTGATTGTCTGAGAGCCTTGGAATATATTGTAAACATCTTCTGTTTCTTTTTCCATATGTCTCTTGTTCTTACATTTTGTCATCTCCAGGTGGGTGCTTATACATTCTGAGGAGTCGGTGCAGGACATCTGTGGTTTAAAGCAAACACAGATAAAAAAATGCTGTGTCCCCTTTTATCACCTTGACTGTGGGACATGGAAAAGAGAACTGCTATCCCAGCAAGTGTATATAGTGGCAGGGGTTAACAATTATTTTTGTACATTTAAGGGCATAGTTCTGAAAACACCAGTCAATTAAAAAAGTGTATTTACATTATGTGGATAGTTATTATGCCCTTAAAAGGTGCGGTCCTATTGAGAATATTTTTGGTCATAAATTTGCAATTCAGATAAAATATATTTACATATTTACATTATCAAATTCTGGCAAATTGTGACGATTTCCAGGGGAGTCAAATGCATTTTAAAAGTCACAACTTTGACTGATGCCATCAATGTTAACATATTATATGAAGCAGTAAGATCAGTTGACAAATGTATACAAATGCATATTTAACCAATACAATACTATGATGAAGCAACTGTTTCTTTGATTGAATCTTCTATTTATGTATTAATGTTGGATCAATGGATCTAATACAAGAAAACATTTTTTTTCAAGCGGTTAATGGTTGCATACACTTTAATTGTACTGCTATGTTAATTAACAAACTCCCTTCTTGCTTCCTTCTAGATATGTAGCTTGGAATTTGCATGAGCCAAGAAGGGGCAAGTTTCACTTCTCTGGGGACCTTAACCTTGGGTAAGGTGAGATTTGCATGTGACCTGTGGTGGCAACCATGGACATTCCATAGTCTTTAAATACCACATTTGTCTGTAAAGGTCATGTTTCATAGTAGCACTTTGGTTATTTTTGTATGGTCAAATTCAAACACTTACACTACAATGTAAGATATTGTAAAGTGGCAGTGATGGGGTCTTATATCACATACAGAATATACCAGGACTAACATGAAGTCCTTGCAGTATAACTCATGGTGATGTTAAACAATGAAAACAGAAGATCCAGCTGTGTAAGTAGAAGCTTGAATCAGATTCCAGGTCACACAAATGTGGGGGGTTTGGACAAGGAGTACAAGGTTTCCTCTTCCTGTTAATGTGAGATTCAAGCCTGCTGTCATTTTATAAACCTAGGTTCTCTAGACTTTTTTTATAAAGGAGATTTCCCCAAACATTGGGTCTCTCTATATTTCTGTCAGCACTCTGTACTTGTCTTATGTTTGGAATTTTACACGTGACTGCTCACTGAATCTTCTTGCTCTCATTTTGTTCGGTTTGAACTACATTTGTACATGGTGTCACAGTAGGGTTAACCAGCCTCACATAATGAAGATGAAGCCCGACTGGCTGCCCCAATACGTGTGTAATGGCCGACTCTGTGAGGCTCATTTTGGCTTGTATATAATGTTGTGTTTGTAACCTGTTCCAGATGAGAGCAATATCACTGTGTGATATCTGGAAGGGGGAAATTTGTGTTATTTGGGGCACAGGGATTGTATATGTTAAAAGCACTTGTATTCCCTTTGGTTATATGTTCCCCATACAGTTAGTAAGGCAGCCAGCCTTGTATTTTGTGTTGTTAGTATTTGTCTGCATGCAGACCCAATAATTCACGTAGCTGGGCAGCCTGTGGAGAAATGCCGGCTCGTGACAGAGGCTGGGAGCGGCGTGAGCATCTGGACAATGGTAAGCGGGGAAGGGCTGTTAATCAGGTCCGGGAACTGGCTCTTGGCGGTGCAGAGCCTTTGTTCATCCAAGACGCTGAGGCGCCTACCCAGCGGGAGGTATGGGGCTGGCCAAGGGAACCATTGTCGGGTCTTTTAACCGTAGACACGATTCCCATTGGCCAGTCCAAATTTCCCACTTTCCTGCAGATCCCTCCTCGAGGAGCGGTCCTGAGTGGCTAAGCCGGCCCCCCTCTTTTGATTGGTGCCGCCGGGCGAGCCCTCGTCCTCGGATTGGCTGCACCGTCACGATCTGTTCTGATTGGTCGGCGGCCTCTGCTCCATGAAAAAGATAAGCAACCGGGGTCTATGTAAGGAGAATGCCCGATCAGAGAACCAGAGAGAGTTTGGAGTTGATCGGAGACACGACTGGCGGGTTTTTCATAAGTGCTATTGGACGAAAAGCACAGAGAAGCGGGACAAGTTGCTGCACAGGGCAAGCCTACTGATGCAGGCCCCTGCACCTAGTTGAGGCTTCTCCCCAGGCCCCAATTGGTGAGTGTACATTGTGATTGTGTATTTTGTATGTTTGCTGGCTTGCCAGAATAAACTTTCGTTTATTCAACTTCTGTGTCATGTCTGGTGATAGTGATCCTGGTGTTTTCGGTGTTAAAAGTTCTGCTGTACCGTGACAAGCTTTTTTCTGGTGAAAGCGGTGGGATCACTAGGGTCAGCTCTTGATTTCAAGATCACTGAGTCAGTCTTTATTTCAAGACTGCAGAACCAGTAGTTCCAGACATACAGTGCATAGTCTGGTGTGCTTATCTGGTTTACGTTCACCTTAGTTATTCGACCCGATCCAGAATGTCCAGAAAGGCTGGACGTTACCGTAGCTGGACCCAGGCCGATGTGATAGCTCGTTGTGAGAGCTTTGGTCTGCCGACCAGGGGCAGATAAAAGGTGGACCTTGCGGAGGCCATTGCACGACATGAGGCCGGCTTGACTGAGGTCGCTGATGCGGTAGTGGTTCCGGCCACAAACGCCATTGCCGAAAGCTTAGAGGACGAGTCCCTTGTGGGTGTCTCGGATCGAGGGGTGGACAACCCTGTGGTTAACCAAGTAGCGGCTCCTGCTGTGGCAGTTGATTTTGGGGCTATAATGGCCGCTCTGGGACCTGTAGCATCCGTGGAGCAACACCTGCAGATCGTTCAGATGGTGTCGCGCCCTGAGAAACCCTCTGCGGCCACCTCCAAGACCAGTAGTCACAGTTCCTGCACCCACCATCCCCGGGTGTCATACCAGAGATTCGCGAAGTTCGTGAGCGGCACCGATGATATCGATGGGTTCCTGCGTGCATTTGAGAACCAATGCTTGTTGCACCAGCTTCTGGAGTCAGAGTGGATGAAGTACTTGTGCTAAGCGGGAAGGTTCAGCAGGCATTCCGGGAGATCAGTGAAAAGAAAATAAAGTGCGCAGCTAAATAATTAAGTGACGTGATAATAGATGTTAAAAAACATAACCTTAAATGGAGCGTCTGCAGCTGCGATGGAGGGGGGGCTCAGAAACCCCCTAGACTAGCAGATAAAGACAAAAAAGACACAGCGCACAACGCTCATAGTGCATAAAACAATATAATGAAGGTACAATAAATTAAATTGGGCAAAAGACACCGATAGAAGTAGGTCTGCTAAAACAAACCATAAAGAAGGGGGCCCAAGAGACTCCTCCCAGTCCTTAAATAGAAATAACGAGCAACAAAGACAATTTACACCCTTCCCTAATCAAAAAGGTGGGGGTAATTGGAATGAAAGAGGCAGGGATACCCAAGTATATGGCAATAGAAGGGGCTTCACCCCTAATAATGGTTATCCGCCCCATCCCAGACAGGAGGGACAGTTTAGAAACCCCAACTATAAAGGGAAAAATTACATTCCAAATTTTAGATATGGGCAAAGAGAATATAGTAATTATGATTCAAATTTTAATCAGAGAGATTTTAACCAGAGAGTTTTTATACCAAGTGTTAGGCAGAGATCACCGGCCCAACCCTCTCCCTCAGGTTTTTTAGACTCAGTCAAAAACAGACATATAGATCCACTGAGGAAGGGAGAGGGTCAGGGGGCAATACAAAAACCAGAAATCAAAGAAAGGAGGAAAAGGGTCCTGTCAGGAGAGGAACAAGAGGGGGGGCCAGATCTCAAGAAAAGAGATTGCGAGATGCCTTAAAAACCATACCCCCTAAAGGAATCTTTAATCTGTCTACCGTCATTTTGACGGATGATCAGAAAAAGGTTTTAGACAGAGGCCTCACTTTCTCCCGGTCTTGTGGTCCTAATGCTTTTCAACTTTACACGGACCTTCAGAAGTTTGTAAGGAATCTCACTCTGAAGCGGCATTTTATTAAATCGGACATAGAAAATACTCCAGCAATAATTACTACTGATATTGATATTGCTGAATCAATTCAGCTGGAGACTAGAGACGATGAAGTAACCTGCACACATACTCACTTTAGAGGGAAGTCAAAATTTTATCCTGCACACTCTAAAGGTCACCATATAGAGACATTTTTTAACATGGTCAACAAGGATTTTAATCTTTTAACCAATAATTTTAAAAATAGTGATATTAGACATAATTTAAATAAAAAGGAAGCATTGGCTTTAAAACTCCTAAAGGAAAATAAGAACCTTATTATCAGGCAAGCTGACAAGGGGGGGGGTGTCGTGTTACAAGATAGGAAGGATTATGAGGGGGAAGCCCTCAGACTCCTAAACGACACCTCCTCCTATAAAAGATTGAAAAGGGACCCCACTGGGGAATTCTTGGTTTTACTTAAAAATCTTCTTGATGAAGCCCTCACGAATAATGTAATTGAAAAACATGAATATGAATTTTTATACTGCAATTGTCCCAAAATTGCCATTTTTTATCATCTCCCAAAAACACATAAAAGTATGATAAAGCCGCCTGGCCGACCGATTATATCGGGAATAGAGAGCCTTACATCCAACCTATCCCAATATGTGGACTATTTCCTCCAACCTTTTGTAGTACAACTTCCTTCCTACCTGAGAGATTCAACATCAGTGTTGAATCTGTTAGAAGGGTTCGTGTGGAAAGACTCTTATAGGTGGCTCACTTGTGATGTTCAGGCCTTGTACACCAACATCCCACACGAGGAGGGTTTGAATGCTGTTCAATCTTATTTATTGAACGATGTCACTCTGCATCCCCTCAATAGCCAATTTATTATAGATTCCATCAGGTACATCTTGAAACATAATTATTTTATGTTTCTTGATGAATTTTTCATACAGGTTTGCGGAACTGCAATGGGCACTAGATTTGCCCCTAGTTTCGCAAACCTGTATATGGGAAGATGGGAAGATGAATGTATATTTAACAACAACCCGTTCAAGGCAAATATTATTATATGGCGCCGTTTCATAGATGACGTCTTGTGCATATGGGACGGCGACCAGTGCTCTATCGGCCAATTTTTGCAGTATCTAAATAATAATAATAAAAACCTCACTTTCACACATGTAGAGCATGAGACACAAATACACTTCCTGGATCTCAACCTTATGGCGTCAGCAGAAGGAAAGGTGGTAACAAAAACGTATTTTAAGGAGGTTGATTGCAACAACCTCCTTGTTGCCACAAGTAATCACAAAAAAACGTGGATATCAAATATCCCCAGTGGCCAATATTACAGGTTGAAGAAAAATTGTAGCACGGAAGCAGATTTTGAGGAACAAGCTGAGAAACTGACCCAAAGGTTTTTAGAGAGGGGTTATCGTCTAGAGAAATTAAATATAGATCTGGAGAAAATAAGAAAACTTGATAGAAAAAATATGCTATTAACAAATTCCAAAAAAAGCAAAACCCCCAAGGAGGGTGAGGGGAAATGCAACGTTTCTTTTATCACTAATTTTAACTCAATGACGGGGCAAATTGAGAAAATTGTAAGGAAACATTGGTCTATATTATCAAATGATTTGCTGCTGGGTGCTCACCTCTCGAAATTCCCAAAATTCATCTATAGAAGAGCAAAAAATTTAAAGAATACAATATCCCCGAGTGACATAAAACAAATTGAATGTCCTAGTGGGGACGATAAATGGTTAAGTACTAAACCAATTGGGAATTTCAAGTGTGGGAAGTGCTCAGTTTGCAAATATTTGCACCCAGAGAGAAAGACTTTTAAATGTATCAATGGAGAAACACATGGTATTAATGATTTTATATACTGTAACACTGACAATGTTGTTTATTTATTGGAGTGTCCATGTGGCCTTTTATATGTGGGACGCACTAAACGCCCATTGAAAGTGCGCATACAAGAACATATGCGCAACATTAAAATAGGTTTCATGAAGCATAGTCTTTCTAAGCACTATGCACAATTCCATAAATGTGATCCCTCTTCTCTATTATTTAAAGGTATTAAGCACGTACCCAAAAACAGGAGAGGGGGTGACAGAGTGAAAGAACTTTCTAGGCAGGAAACCTTCTGGATACACAAGCTAAATACTCTGTATCCAGGGGGTTTAAATGAAGATATAGACATTTGGTCCCTGTATTAAGTTTCTGTGTTCCCAACCATATTTTACTTGTTTATATATATTTTTTAGTATATATATATATTTTTTAGCATTTTTTAACTACTTAAGGGATTTTTTTCATAAGTAACAGATTTTTAACTTTTGTCTCTTTGTCCTTTTAGTTTATTTCTTAGGACATGCCTTCTTAATATGTACTAGGATTGATTAGATCACCTTAATGCTCCTCTATTAGTGATCGGCTTTGCAGACTTTTCATGTTTCCTATTTCAGTTGGATGGTGATATTTATTGCCCATTAGAGTAACCTCCCTGGTCTATATGGCCACTAATGTACTCATGTACGTTTTTTACTATGTGTAACACTGTTTTCTCTCTTTTAGTCTCATCAATCGCGTGTGGTTAGCTATGTTTGTTGTTAATAAAGTTTTTGTGATGTTTATGTTATGTTGCTATTAGCTACCAGTGACGCGCGCAACCGGGACCATTAACCCGCCCCCATTACTTTCCCATTGGCTGTGAGAGTTGATAGCCCAGCCAATGAGGTACGATCGTGTAATATTTATAACTGATCCGGAACCACTTTAATTTATATCCCTGATGAAGAAACGTTTTCGTTTCGAAACGCGTTGGATGACTGGACAAGAGCTCAACCTCTAATCTATTACCCCACCATCTGAGCTGATCGAGTGTGAACGGCGCGATTACCAGCGCTCCCCCTCCGTGGTGACGTCATCGACCCGGAAGTGCTTCTGCACAGAGGGGAGTGAGAGGACCCGGCCGGTGTGGAGCTGTGCTCTGGAAAAGGACTGCAAGTGGCAGCAGCAGCTTTGGACTCGTGCTCTTGGGGGAAAAGAACTTTTTTAGAGGCGATCTACTTACCTACTTACCAATAGGATCCTGTATCCGAGACACCAGCGCCATAACCCTTGAGAGGATAACCTTTCCGGTTTCCTGAGGCGTTGGGTAACATTATCCCTAACTGCATTTATTTATCTTTATTGATGTACGCACATTACTTACCCTAATTTATTGTACCTTCATTATATTGTTTTATGCACTATGAGCGTTGTGCGCTGTGTCTTTTTTGTCTTTATTCCGGGAGATCGACTGTGAAGATGCCGGCGATTATTACCTTGTGAAGTCCATCTTGCTGGCCAGGTATGCGGTCATGTTGGAGTCCTATCGCACCCAGTTCAGGGCTCTGGACAAAGGCACATGGGACACCCATGTGGCGATCGCTTCCCGGCTAGCCCATCGGACCCGTCAGATGCAAGGTTACCACGTTCCGGGACCTGGTGGACCTCATCATCCGTGTGTTTCTGCTGGTGTGTACGGGAGGTGCCGGAGTGGGTCATGGACCATAAGCCGGCAACGTTCAGCGAGACGGCTACGATGGCGAATGACTATGTGACCCCGCGGCCACATCTCAATTATCGGGTCCTGACCCCCGCTCCAGTGGTTACCGAAGTACCCAAGGTAGCTGACCCTCCCCAGGCCACCAAGCCTGGGTAGAACATGTCAAGTGCCGGAGATGCTGCAGTCAAGTCCGCAGAGTTTGCCCACGAGCACCGGTGCTACCAATGTAACCAGCCGGGCCTGTGGGTGGACTGCCCCTACCTATGCCGATACAGTATCCCCAAACCAGAGCCACGATCCCAAGCAGCGAGGCCGATCACCTACGTGGGGTTGTTCCCAACGGCGGAGCAGAGGAAAACTGTGCAGCAGCTGACCCAGCCAGCGGTCCCAGCAGCAGCAGTCGGCGGCACGGATGCGGATCTGGAAGGACATCGAGTCGCAGCCATTGGGCTGGAGGAGAGTGATGCCCGCCAGAGATATTTGCACCCAGTGACCATAGGCAATCGGCAGGCGGCCGACCTGATGGACACTGGCTTTACGGTAACTCTGGCGCGACCTGATATGGTCAGCCCAGAGCACCTGCTCCCAGGGACGGGGATTCAGGTGAAGATGCCGGATGGAACCCCCAAGTCCCTACAAGTTGCCCGGGTGTTCCTATATTGGGGCGCCGGTAGAGGAGTCCGGGATGTCGGCGTGTTGTCAGGCTGGGACACTGATATCCTGCTGAGCAACGACTTGGGACGCTTCATTTGTTCCTACACAGAGGAGGAGGATGCTCCCATGGCTGCGGCCCACCACCACGATCATCGCTCCCAGCATTTGGAGCCAACGAGAGCGATGACCCAGGGGAGACCTGGCAGGTAAGCCAGCACAAGCCCGACCCGTGTCCTGACATTTCCCTTGACGGTGTGACTGGAGTCAGGAGTTCAGGGAAGCTGTGTGATCAGACCCCGATCTGGAGGGCATGAGATTTCGGGTGGCCGAGTCTGACTCCGAGATCGTGTCCGATCGATACCTGGGAAACCGTGGGCTCTTATTCCGGGAATATGGATTGGTAGGCGACAGCTGGTAGTTCCCCGGGTGTATAGGGAACAGTTATAGAAGGTGGCAACGGTCCTAGATAGGATCAGGGAGGCTGGCCTGTCTCTAAAGCCGTCCAAGTGCTATGTCGGCACGGTGGAGGTATTGGACCTCAGCCACCGGGTAGGCGGGGAGCATCCTGAGCCTGCCAAAGTGGAGGCAATAGTGAACTGGCCGGTTCCCCACACTAGAAAGCCGGTCCTCGCTGGTCTAGGTACCGCCGGCTACTATTGGAAGTGTGTATAGTGCCCTGGCCAAGCTCCTGACTGATCGGACCAAGAAGCGGCTCCAGGTGCTGGTAGCCTGGTCTCCCGAGTGTGGGGCAGCGTTCCAGGCTCTGAAAGCGTGCCTGTCCACAGTTTGCGTTCTGTAGAAATTGCAGCCCAATGTGTGTGGGAAGCCCTGCACGGTGATGATGGATCACAGCCCCCTTGGCTGGTTGTAGCGGGTGGGGCGGGAGACTGGGAAGTTGTTGCGCGGGAGCCTTGCCCTTCAGGACTTTGACTTTACAAAGGGCAGGGAATACAAGAACACCGACAGACTTTTCCGGCAGGACAATCCCAACCTCGACAAAAAGACTTCAAGGGTCTTCCATCTTGGGGAGCCACCTGATGGGGTAGTGACCCCAGAGCCTTCATCTTGAAGGGGGAGATGTCACGGTAGGGGTAGCCAGCCTCACATAATAAAAGTGAAGCCCGGCTGGCTGACCCAATACTGTGTGTAATTGCCACCTTTTGTGAGGCTCATTTTGGCTTGTGTATAATGTATTGTGTGTAACCTCTTCCAGATGAGAGATATATCACTATACCCAATAATTCACTTAGCTGGGCTGCCTGTGGAGAAATGCCGGCTCGTGACAGAGGCTGGGAGCGGCGTGAGCATCTGGACAATTGTAAGCGGCGAAAGCTTTTAATCAGGTCTGGGAACTGGCTCTCGGTGGTGCAGAGCCTTTGTTCATCCGAGACGCTGTGGCACCTACCCAGCGGGAGGTCTGGGGCTGGCCCAGGGAACTGTTGCCAGGTCTTAGTCCTGTAGGCACGATTCCAATTGACCAGTTCGAATTTCCCACTTGCCTGCAGCTCGGTCCTGAGTGCCTTAGCCGATCCTCTTATTGGTGCAGCCGGGCGAGCTCCGATTGGCTGCACCGTCACGATCCGTGTTCTGATTGGTCGTCGGCCTCTGCTCCATGAAAAATATAGGCAACCGGGGTCTATGTAAGGAGAATGCCCGATCAGAGAACCAGAGAGAGTTTGGAGTTGATCAGAGACACGACTGGCGGGTTTTTCGAAAGTGCTATTGGACGAATAGCACAGAGAAGCGGAACAAGGTCTGCACAGGGCAAGCCTACTCATGCAGGCCCCTGCACCTAGTTCAGGTAAAATTCTTCTCCCCCAGGCCCCAGGTGGTGAGTGTACATTGTGAGTCTGTATGTTGTATGTTTGCTGGCTTGCTAGAATAAACTTTAATTTATTCAACTTCTGTGTCATGTCTGGTGATGGTGATCCCGGTGGTTTTGGTGTTAAAAGTTCTGGTCTCCCGTGACACATAGCATTTTGATTGATGCACTGAATACATACTTGATAATCAGAGATACATGTGTGGTGGTGACCTAAAATAGTGGGCTTTTTTTACATTTTGCTCTAATATACATTTTAAGTTATGGTGGGTGAAAAAGGCAACAAAAAACCTCCACCGTTGGCATATAGCCAATACAGAATATCACTTGTGAGCACATTCACATGTCTCAGACAGGTCTGCAACCCTGCCTTTCAACCATTATCACCTAGCATATAGTGCTTCCACTGCAGCAAGGGATTCTGGGAAATATATATATATATATATATATATATATATATATATATATATATAAAAAAAATATATATATATATATAATACAATTGTATGTAAATGGTTGCTTGTTCACCAGCTGGCTCCATATAAGAAGTTTTGTTTTAACCAGAGCCTCTATTTAAAACAGCATGTTGAAATAAGTGGCTAAATGTGGCAATGTAAATCTTCATAATCCAGTAACTTTATTGGTGCCGAAATAATGGTCCACCTACATGTATGTAAATTATGCTGGGCACAGCTCCACATCTCTGGCCTTTCTATTGGTAGTTGGGGTAGGGTAAGGCGGAATAGACTATAGTAGTCATTAATCAGTCCCCTACAGGGGCTCCAATTTCTGGTAATTACTGGAAATCAGACACTAATATATATCTCGAAAAAATATTGCTACTTATCAAAAGAGCACTTACCATCCAAAAACTGTTGCAATTAAACATATCACACCAAAGCACGTGGCATGCAGAAAATTCCCCTACTCAAAATGTGGGCTGGTGATCAAGGGGATGGCCATTTTCAAAATTCCCAACCACTTTTACATAATCAGTATGTGCTCTGAAACATGGACAAATGGGCAGCATCCTAAAAACATCTCCTATCTCCCTACCTTAAATACATGCATTTCATACTTGAGTAGCATGACTCAGGACGGAAGATTGTAATCCTTTTTCCATGTTTCTTCCCAGGGTGTTTCTAGAGACAGCAGCTGATGTGGGGTTATGGGTGATTTTGCGGCCGGGTCCTTACATATGTGCCGAGTGGGATCTCGGTGGTTTACCAAGGTGAGAAGATGTTTGCCTTTTTTATACTCTTGGCACAAAGATTTGGAACTTGACATTTTACAAACTACACATTTTAGAAAATACCTGCCGTGACATAGGACTTATAAAAGATTTTGCCCACATGGGTGCTCTAGTTACTGGATCCTATGCCAACCGCTAACTCGCTGCACTCCCAGAGACTCTCTTATCTCCAGAGTGGCTCCGTTCACTGAATTTGGGTCTTTCCTCATTCTCCCTCTTTTCCTCTTCGTATTATAATGTATTAATAATACTTTATAGAACTGACGGTGTACAATGTGAGATACAAACACTGCTAATATTGGCGTACACAATGTCCAGTCAGGGGCAAGTTCTTCACACATAAAGGAATGTGTGAGTGGACAATTGTCAAACGGACAGGATGTCATGTATGGACATTTGCTGTTTCTCTTTAAATTCTGTTACGTGGGGCAGTGACGCTGACACTAACGAGAGTAAGTGTACTCATAAACAGAGAGGAAGGAATAGATTAGGTACAATAGAAGAAAGATGGTTAATATTGGTGGGGAAGCTACTGGAATACCTTCTGACCTCATGGATTTTCCACCAAGACATAAACACGAGGAGAATGGCTTAAGTGAAAAAACTTTAAGATGTGAGAGTGCAATAGAGACAAATACACAGTGAGGAAGGAGGCCTGTACAGACGTGGATTCAGGTAGGGGAAAACAAGGCATTTTCAATACAATTTTTAGAGGGATTATTTTATAGCAGGAGCAAATCGTTTGTACTAGTACATGACTTAATAGTAAGCCAGGAAGTAGGAACACATGTATAAGTGATGCTCCAGTGCACTATTGATTGCAACTTAACATTGTCACAGTTTTCTTCCCCCTCCACCTTATACTGTGTAGTAATCTCCCCAAAGCGTATCTATTCCACTTTCATGTCACACACTTGAAGGCTGTACTACTGGCTCTTTTTTCCAAGCTGTATGCTCTAGCCTTCTTTGCAACCCTCATTAGTCATGCTGTGATCACAGACTTAGAGCCCTTGTATTTCTCTCCAAGCTGGTTACTACGAGATAAGAACATGAAGCTACGCACAACCTACAAAGGCTTCTCGGATGCGACTGAGGCCTATTTCGATGAATTGATTCCCATTGTGGTCGAACATCAGGTAATGTTTCTAGGTCGTTTGAGAAGTCGGTTTTATAGCTGTCTAGAGCAGCGGGGTCAACAAACTAACACAGTCTTCCATTTCATCAGTATACAAAGGGTGGACCGATCATAGCAGTGCAGGTGGAGAATGAGTATGGCTCATATGCTAAGGACTCCAACTACCTGGAATTTATAAAGACCGTAAGTGGAGCTGTTGTGATTTAACCCTTTCACTGTCCCTTCCACTTTCAAATTGCAAACCTCTCTAGCAGTCAAGAGTGGAATGAATGGGATTTAAAAGGTCGCTGATCTACAAAATGTTATGGATGAAATATTTCTGATTCCATTATAGTTAGAATAAACTAAATGTATGATATATGTGAATGAATGGGACAAAATCTATCTGAGTTAACAGTCACAGATGAAGGGAATTCAAACCAGTTCTTTGCTTGTTGCAACTATTTACCCTATGTCCTATTCCCGCCAGCCCATTTGTTATGTGTCAGATTTCACTAGCCACAGCCACTGTGTCCTACTGAGCATTGTTTTATGAACACATTTTTGCCAGGGATGTGGACAGCCTCCCTCTGCATAGAGAAACATGGAGGGCTTTGTTGCACGAATCCCTTTATAGTTGAGTTAGTGAGCCTTTGTCTGCAGAATAAAGCTAACAAACATCTTGATTTACAACTCGGATGTGTCAATTATATTGCTGGCTCACAAACGTGTGCAAGTTGAAAATCTCAGAAACGTAGTGCCTTTCTGTTAGTGTTCGATAGAGGACTGGGAGAGACTTCTGACTGACTTTTTAATCAGGGATTACTGCTAATATCAAACTCATATCTCATAGTTATTTGCTAAAACGTTGCATCATTTCTTATTGTTTAATAATAATAATAAAATGAACTTCTTTAGTGCTTTACTATGTGCACCACCTTACATAAAAGTGTTCCAGCAACAAGTATCTAGAGAGCTACAAAGTGACTATAACATTTTAAGTCACTGTCACGTACGACCCCCTGCTATAACGCGACCTGTATACGGAACAAGGGTTAATACCGACGCTCGCAAGCGCACCCACTCTTCACCTCCGCAAAGGTCCGTCAAATGGACAGTATCCCCTCTTACAGGATCAAGGATCAATACACAACCCGCAAGCTGCCCTACTCTTCACCCACTCAGGGGTCCCTCAAATGAGTTGTATCTCTCCTCAAGCCATCCCAATATACCACCGCCACCACCTGAGGTTATGCAGATATGATGAAGGATCTTAGACTAAAATATCTGCCCGGGCCTCAGGTCCCTGTTTATTATAGGAAAACTATGCACTTTAACACAAAATCAGCTGTAGTAACATGTGCCTGAGTTTAGCAAGTTATTCTCTCCAGCGTGCACAAAGTTCATTCAGAGCCCAAAGCATTACTTATTAAATGGTTTAATATATATAACAATACAGTGCTTAACTTACAGAAAAGGTATTAAAAAATAAACATACAATTACAATATAAGGCAGAACAGCTTCTTAAAATAAAAGGGGTAAAACAGAAAATCCTATACAGTACCTGACTACATGCTGTGGATTTTCCCCAGAGAGGCACTGGTTCAGAAGATGAGGTCTGCCATGCTATCCAAGCATGCCCCTAGTCAGATCTGCCCAGTAACAACCTGGCCCAGACTTAGATACAATATTTTCATAAGCCCACCCCTTTCTACAGAATACTTTGACATTCAGAGCAGACAGAAAACAGTCCTGCCCAGTTTCAAACCCAGCATTTGGTATTTTGTACACAAGTGTAGCTCATTAACCCCTCAAGCACCAAAGGGATTAAAAATACCCAATATCTCATGACATTATCATGACATCTCCCTCCTTAAAATGAGCGAAGGGACTGGCTTACACGCTAGTCCCACGCTCAAACAAATAAAACCTTTACCCTTTCCTCTGCCTTGCTGTTTTGCTCTTTCTTGCTGGATATATCTCCCCCAGCCTCACTTTCTCTTCCCTCTGCGGCCTGTACCTGTGCCTCGCTGTTTTCTGTTTTGCTCTTTCTTGTTGGATATATCTCCCCCAGCCTCGCTTTCTCTTCCCTCTGTGGCCTGTCCCTGTGCCTCACTGTCTTGCTTTCCCCTGCTGGATATATCTGCCCCCACCTCACTCTCTCTACCCTCGGCTGACGGTCCCTGTGCCTCGTGGTCTGGCGGTATACGTCTCTCCCAGCCCCTCTCTCTCTTTCCCTGGTGGACGGTCGGGCTTATGGGGAGAGATGGTATGGAGAGGCTCCCACACCCCCCCCCCCCCACTCCGGTGCGACCCCTGTCAGTCACCCTTCCCCAGTACCCAGCGGGCGTTAGTACCTGGAATTGTTCGGCGGGTCCCTGAGCTGGTTGGGTCACAACGGTCTCATAGTAGGTAACCATCTTTCCAAGATCATTACCTAGCAACACATTAGCAGGAATATCATTCATTACTCCCACCTCCCGCACTCCCTGCCCAGTACCCTAATCCAAGTATACTTTTGCCACCGGCAAAACGTGGCGGCCTCCTCCCACCACCCCCATATGCAGAACCCTCCCAGGAATGATTTCCTCAGGCCGCACCAGGGTAAGGGTAGCGCCAGAGTCTCTCAGTCCTTGGGTGAGTTTCTGACCCACCAGGACGGATTGCATGTGGGCACCTCTGTTTTCTCGCGACCCAGATACCACACAAGCCCCTAGGCGTACTCCCGAGGGGTGATCCTCTCCAGAGGCAGCGGCGGGCTTCATCCGGTCTGGGCAGTCCAGGCTGATGTGCCCCTGCTTTTGACAAGTAAAACACTGGCGGGTATCTCCTTGCCCAGGTGGGTGAATCCCCCCCCCCCAGATGAAGCCCCAACAGGCTTAAAAGGCGGTTGTTGTGGGGTTTCACAGGATTCACCCCTCTTCCACCCCGGGACCCCCTTGTTAACCTCTGGATTCCGGTTAGCCACATATGAATCCGCAAGCTTGCCGGCCTCTGTGGCTGACTTAGGATCTCGGTCCTTAACCCACTCTCTCACTTCAGGTGGGCAAAGGGTTAAAAATTGCTCATGAACCACGAGATCCAATAACCCCTCAAAGCTTTCAACTTCCAGCCCTCCAACCCATTGCTTGCACAGAGATGTCAGACGCCCCACCAGCTCAGAAAAGCCGCCGGGACCCTCGTGCTGAAGGGCCCTGAACTTTTGTGGGGTTTCAGGGGTGACATTGAAACGGTGCAGCAATGCAGCTTTGATGGCCTCGTAATCTTGGTCCACGTGCTCCGGCAGATCTGCGACGACATTCATGGCTCTTTCATTCAGGGTGGGTGTAAGATATGCTGCCCACCGGGCACGTGGCAACTGATGCTGCCTGCAGGTTTTTTCAAACCCCCGCAGGAAAGTGTCCAGATCCCCATCTTTCGCCAGGCTGGGGAAATGCTCCATCCGTGGCCTGGACGGGCTGGAATCTCCGCTGCTGGGTGCTGGCGATTCCCTCTGGAGCTTGGCAAGTTCCAGCTGGTGCCATAGGTCCGCCGCGTATCTCGCGTCCTCCCGTTCTGCAGCATATCTCGCTGCGTCACGTTCTGCAGCTTGCCTTTCTCTTTCTGCTTCGCGCTCTTGGAACTGGAGGATGAGCTGCAATCGCGTTGCGTCATCTACTGGTCCTAGGTACTTGAGAGTAGTTTGCAAGTACACATCCAAGGCACTGGCAGGCTGAGAACTGCTGGAGTCCTCGGAATATGATAGTCCTGGGTTCCTTGACCCGTGGGCAATTTCCAGGGCTAAGCCACCCTCCGTTCCGCTGCTGTGGTCGTCCTGGCCCAGTGTAGCATCTTGCTCAGTATCCTTCTCCAGCAAGATTTGTACGAGCTCTTCTTTATTTTTACCCAGACATTGGAGATCACGCTCCTCACACCGAGCCATCAGTGCCTCTTTTGTCTGGCGTCGGTATAAAGCCGCCATATTCACTACACTTTACTCAAAATAAAAAGATAGCAAAAGAAAAACAAGAGGGGGGGGGGGGGGACGAAGCTGTCTGCTTGTATGTTTTATAAAAATAGCACTGAGTAATCGCTTTGGGGTACTGAGCTGTGATCTCTCGCAAGACTCACACAGGTCAGTCACTTTTTAATGTTTCGTTTATCCCACAGGCGTAAACGCAAACCACTAAAAAGCTCTGATATTAACAAAATTACAAATTGTTATCCCACCGCTATGCCACCATTTGTCACGTATGACCCCCTGCTAGCACGCGACCTGCATACGGGACAAGGGTTAATACCGACACTCGCAAGCGCACCCACTCTTCACCTCCGCAAAGGTCCGTCAAATGGACAGTATCCCCTCATACAGGATCAAGGATCAATACACAACCTGCAAGCTGCCCCACTCTTCACCCACTCAGGGGTCCCTCAAATGAGTTGTATCTCTCCTCAAGCCGTCCCAATATACCACCGCCACGAACAGCACACAAGTGAGCACGTGACTTTAGATATGCAACCAGGGTTAATACACAAAGGCTTCTCTAGCAACCCCCCTTTCTCCTCTGCAAGGAACCAGCGAGTTAGTATTAACCCCTACCCAATTTATTATAGGAAAAACTATGCACTTTAACACAAAATCAGCTGTAGTAACATGTGCCTGAGTTTAGCAAGTTATTCTCTCCAGCGTGCACAAAGTTCATTCAGAGCCCAAAGCATTACTTATTAAATGGTTTAATATATATAACAATACAGTGCTTAACTTACAGAAAAGGTATTAAAAAATAAACATACAATTACAATATAAGGCAGAACAGCTTCTTAAAATAAAAGGGGTAAAACAGAAAATCCTATACAGTACCTGACTACATGCTATGGATTTTCCCCAGAGAGGCACTGGTTCAGAAGATGAGGTCTGCCATGCTATTCAAGCATGCCCCTAGTCAGATCTGCCCAGTAACAACCTGGCCCAGACTTAGATACAATATTTTCATAAGCCCACCCCTTTCTACAGAATACTTTGACATTCAGAGCAGACAGAAAACAGCCCTGCCCAGTTTCAAACCCAGCATTTGGTATTTTGTACACAAGTGTAGCTCATTAACCCCTCAAGTACCAAAGGGATTAAAAATACCCAATATCTCATGACATTATCATGACAGTCACTTTAAGACTTTCCTCAGAGCAAATCTCTGGTTAGGCCTAACGAGTCATACAGGGCACAAAGGACAGATGTTATGATAACATATTGTTAACTATTAAGCATATTCAAAATATATGTTATCGGCACCAAATCCCACAGATCTTGGTATGTCTGTGCTTTATTGCTCTGGATTTCAACCTATGGAACTTTCTTGGGAGGGTCACGCGTGTGTCCATGAGATAAATTGAGTAATCGCATCAATATTATTTTTAGATTCATACGGCATGTTGGCTGGCATTTCAGAGTCAGAATACATTTTGAAAGGTTAAAAACCCACTGCTGTATTCTCTGGTATTCCTGCTGTTGTTCATAACTCTCATAGGAAGGTCACAGTGACTCATGATAACCGTGACATTTGTTGTGTATTGTTACACTAGGCTCTTGTTCAGAGAGGAATTGTGGAGCTGTTACTGACTTCTGATAACAAAGATGGGATCAGCTCTGGGAGCGTGGAAGGAGGTAAAACCACTACAAAGGCAAAAATGTTCCCTTTTTCAAGTCACAATTAAAATTGTGATGTTTTGAGTATGAGAGTTTCACTTTCTATTCTAATATTTATACCTTATAGTTTTATTTAACACTTTAGTGTTTCTTATCATAATTATTATTGTACATTTATACAGTACCTCAAAACCACAAACCATAGCACTATTTGATCTATTGATGATCTTACTAATTACATTTACAAACGCACATTCAGACCAAGCACATACTGTGCATTGATTTTTGCTTTGCGTGGAGCACACAAACCTACACCACTGAAGTATATTTCTCCACAACAAAATGTTTTGTTTTAATTGATTTTATAAAGATTTTTTTTTTTATATAGAATGTGCAGTAACTTTAGAGTACAGATCTAGCCATGAAAATCCGCTGCTTGTCTAATCCTGTTATTTTTCCATAAAGCCATATTCTGTACATTCGTTTCTAAACACGAGCAGCAAAAAAGTAAATGACAAAAGCCAGATAGCTAAGGACCAGCTCATGTGATGTGAATGCACCTGGCTGGTGATGGGAGAATATGACACATCTGTTTATAGGGTGTTTATGTAGCAGTACTGCCGAGTCTTCCCACAAGGTGCTGCTCTCATACTACACTTGAGCCAAGTCATGAACTCCAGAAACTGAACAAAATGTGAATACCCAGGTACTCCAGCCATCTCACGGAACAACAACAGGACAACGGAGGATTCATTCTAATCACAGCTGTGTGAACCTAACTGTAAAATTTACTCCTGCTCATCTGGTTTCTGTTACTGTGGTAATTAGACATCTCTGAAACCTCCCTGAGCCTCCTTACCCTAATCGTTGTTTTGCTCCCAGTTAGTATTCGAAGTCCATTCATAATAATTTCAAACGCATTACTAAAAAAAAAGAAGTGTCATTACTCTGTTTCCTTTAGTTCCCCCCGCAAAAATAGCCGTGCGCTTTACACTCATGTATTTGCTTCTAATTGGCTTCTGTAAACAAATGCAACAAAAGCAAAGAGTTGGCTGCTTTTCTTTCTTTGGGAATTAAGCACATAAGTTTTTTATGTGGAGCCTCTGTATTAAGGAGTGTTTGTCATTGAGGCGTTTCCTCTACCATTCTCTCAGCCTTTCCTTATAAGAGAGCCAATAGAAGTAAGACACAGGGTGCTTTTGCAAATTCATGATAAACACACAGTGGTACTATACACAAAATAATAGCTACAATAAATAAAAACCCTCTCATGTCTTAGCTCACCATGTTTACAAACCAACTTAAACAAATATTTAAAGGTGAAAATAACAACAAAAAATCCCTATAGGGAGCACACAGGTGTACTGAATGAATAATAAAGTTTATTGATAATTTATAAAAACAGGGAGAAAGAAAATAAAATGGAGGGGGACATTAACCTGAAATCTGTAGGGAGAGGACTAGATGGTGAAGAATGGACTGTAAACAGTGTCTGCAAATGAAGACACAAAATCAAAAACCACACAGGGGTCTAATGATAGTGCATGGACTGGGGGCAGATATTGAAATAGTGGAAATAACTATTTAGAATATGGATACACGTGTAAAACAAATAGTTAATGCCACAACGACCTAAATGCCAATATAACCAGACCATGCAGCACATCACAACATGCAAAAGAACAGCAAGAGATAGGAAAGGATAATTGCCAAAATGCTAGATGGTAATGTGAGTAGCGATTCAAAAGGCTCCGAGAGTACAAATACTTCAGCTGTGCATGAAGGAAACAGTCCATAAACTATACAAAGTCCAAATACGTCACCAATAAACAGGAATAAGGGTCAATCCTGTGGGTTGTCCCTAGTACCAGAGAAGAGGAAAAGGGGTCCCACTGCCAAGCTCCCACTCCTAAGCGTTTCGACCTGGATGGTCTTCAACTGGGAGTGCTCAGTTGTCTTCATTTGCAGACACTGTTTACAGTCCCTTCTTCACCATCTAGTCCTCTCCCTACAGATTTCAGGTTAATGTCCCCCTCCATTTTATTTTCTTTCTCCCTGTTTTTATAAATTATCAATAAACTTTATTATTCATTCAGTAAACCTGTGTGCTCCCTATAGGGATTTGTTGTTGTTGTTTTCATATATCTCCCTTCCCTGGAGCATCGCTGGCATATTACTACTGTATCATGGCCAGTAATTAGGTACATTTATTGTTAGGTGTGCATGCGGTACTCTGTGTGTCTGAAATATTTAAAGGTGTCAGATTTTGATAAGCATATAATAGATGTAACCCTATCACTGCCATTAGCATACTTTTGGTTCTCCAGTACGATATGTATTCTCTGCTCAAGGTCTCCTTTCTATACCTTACAGTTTTGGCCACTATAAATTTCCAGAAGATAGAGCCTATCCTCTTCTCATACCTGGATTCCATCCAGGTAATGTATCCATCACTGTGCCACTGACTTCTTAGCCCTTTCACAAGCAAGAGACACTTCTGCCAGGATTGCCACCAGGTTTGTGTGATTAGGATTACCAGGTGTGCAGAATTGAACCGGACATGTTTGTGTCCGGTATTACCTCTCTGGAAATAGTGACCTGACCAGCTTGGGTGTCCGGGGGATTTCCCTGAGCAGGGCTGTTGCTAGAAGTCTGGTCGGCTTCCTGCCCAGCAGCTCTTGATTGGCTTCTGCTGGGTAATGCAACTAATCAGGAGGAGGTGTCAGGAGGGTTGGGGCCAAGGAGAGGAGGAAACAGCATGGAGAGGTGAGGGTGTGTGTCTCAAGCAAGTTGCACCTTTCACCACTGTGTCCAGTATTTTTGGAGAAGCCACCTAGCTACCCTATGTGTGATGGCAACTCTGTGTTGATGCTGCGAGTTCGGTAGGTGCATTAAAAAACAGCATATGCATTGTTAATGTTAAAAATTCACTGAGTGAACGTAGTATACAGTTTATGTGTTAATCTAAATATGAAAGTGTGCTGTAATGTAATGACTGGAATAATCCGAGATGCTGAACGAATTAATCGCTAATCGTTCCGAATTGTGCATCTTTTGGAACATCACAAACCTGCCCTATAACTTTGCTTCTCCATTCTCCTAGAATAGGACAAGGGTCAGGCAGATTAGTAATTAATTTAAATATCTCACACACTTGAAGTGTCATAAATGACATGATAAAGGAAAGATGGCTGCCTCTTCACCCCTGAGTAGGGTATAATGTGGCTCTTAGGAAATGTTAACGTCTTAGGCATAGAAGGCAGAATCATAAAGAGATGAGAGCAATGGAGTATTTCCCACGTGTCAGATTCACAACACTACATTATCAGGGTTGCACTCACAAAACACATAGTGGGTGGTATTATGCAATAATGTTTTGTTTTAGTTGGCAAAGGGTACATGGCACGTTTAATTATTGCTAAAGTGTTGCAGTTCATGATTGTAAAGTATGGTTGAAAATGCTGCCTTAGCATTTATGACCAAGTTTCTTCATCTCTCTGTGCCTCAGGCACCAACATCATAGATTATATGCTCATCTGGGCAGGGACTGTGTCTTGAAAAATCCTACGTACAGTGCTACGTACCACGCACTATATTGTAATTGTGAAGCGCTTTGAGTCCCATTGGGAGAAAAGCGCTAAATGAAAGTTATTATTATTATTATCTGCTCTGTGACATTTAGTTACCTGGCAAAGGGTCATTTACTGTACTAGCTGATGCTACTCCATAGCACACACCTGACACCTGAAGAGCCCTTACAATGCATTCAATTAAATGGGCCAGAAGGTGCCTTATGGCCGCGGTGCGCAAGCTGGGGGGCGCGGGAGGATTTATAGGTGGAGCGCGGGCGGTTACAAAGGCCTTGCGGTCTTGCCCGCGGTATTGAAATTAAATGTCGGGGGAGGCGTGAGGCCTCTGTAACTCGCCTGCTTTCTGCCGGGTCTTCAGCGACGTGTCGCCATGGCAACGCAGCATCAAGCGACACTGCGGTGTCGTGACGTCACGCGTCACCATGGAAGTGTACATCAAAGGACAGCGCAGGGTCACATGATGTGACGTCACATGGTCCGCGTCGTCATTTGACGCCGAGTCATTGGAGAGGGGGGGCACAAACGCTGCGGCTCCCGGGCAAGGGGGCGCAGCTCAAGAAGTTTGCGCACCCCTGTCTTATGGCATATCACTGCTTAGTAAATATCCAGAATGCTAAAAGCCATAGCCCCCCTGTATCCTCAGTGTCATATATTCTATGCGCAACGCATTGATATTCATTTACATTGTCTCTTTCTGCAGAGTAATAAACCAGTAATGGTGATGGAGTATTGGACAGGCTGGTTTGATCACTGGGGAGGGGATCATCATGTCTATGATGTTGATCGTGAGTATCTGTCTGTCTGTCTGTCTGTCTGTCTGTCTGTCTTGTATAATGCATACACAGAGTGAACCCTTCTCCTTTGTGTGAGTAGTGCACCATTCTCTTTCTCGCTGCCTTGCTTCCATATATCCCCCAATTTTTACCCTCTCTGTAAAGTTTGGTCCCTCTGCTGCTCTTGCCTTCTAAAAATTGATTCCTGAACCCTGTTTCTCAATGTTCCCGTAGAGATGGTTTCAACAGTTTCAGAAGTGCTTAATAAAGGAGCCTCCATTAACCTGTACATGTTCCACGGTGGCACCAACTTCGGTTTTATGAGTGGAGCACTGCACTTCCATGAGTACCGTTCTGATGTTACCAGCTACGGCAAGTTCTGACAAGCATGGGCTCTTCTTATGGGGTTGTATGTTGCAGGAAATGGAGTCAGCAATATATTATACGATGCTTGCTTGTCAGCCTCATGAGACCAAGCAGCAGGGTATACAGTATAATATATTTGAGATGGGCTATGTGATTACTAATCATTTATGTGTAATAGCTGGGAAATGGAGGGTTTATTAGAGATTTGGTTCATATTACAACATGAACAGTTGTTGCATGAGAGTATGACACAAGGATAGGCTCAGTCTAGGTAAGTGTAACAAGTAGGAGATATAATAAGTGTGCGATACTAAGACATAAAAGTGTGGAGTCTAAGATGCTAGGTGTGTCTGATACCAAGGTTGGTGTAAGTGTCATGCCTGGAAAAGGTGTTTGTACTGTATATGTAAAGATTAGAAGGAAATATGTTCAACCTGGCATTCCTGTGATTTGGATGGATTTTCTGTGCGAGCTGCGAGTATAACAGGAAGTTTTCTGTCTCTGTAGATTATGATGCCCCACTGACAGAGGCTGGCGATTACACTTCCAAATATTTTAAGCTGCAAGAGATCTTCAGCAAGTTTCACGGTAACATGCCATTTTACCCATGTCTGTGCCATATCCCCATTTCTATCTTTTTTCGCTAATATATATATATATATATATCTGTGTATATATATATATATATATATATATATATATATATATATATATATATATATATATATCATTATAAAAAAGAGAAAATTATAGTAACGCCAACCGTATGACAATATCAAGGTAAAATTCAGTCCCACACAAAATGAAGTCCTGCTGCCAGAGTTTCTTAGAGGTGATTCACCAACCTCTATATGGTATCAATTATAAAAAAAGGGGGGGGGGGGATCCTCCAGCGCGTGGTTCCACTTGTGATTCCAGGACACATAAAATGGAAAAAGGAAAAAACCACAATCAGGGGTGGTTAAATACAAAAAATATAGATTGGATTCTTCCATATAGGAAATACACTTACATTAAGGCAGTGACTCTTCAATAGGGATGAGGGAAACTTCCTGATGGTACCTCAGAATTCAGGGGGGAAAAAAGGGAAAATATAGTGTATTACCATTTATTAACAACATTTTTAAAAGAGATTGAAAACTCACAGACGGCCAACAGTATGGGGCAATGAGAAGGAATGCATCCAGACTCCACAAGCCGTTCTCCAGCCCCTCTAGATGTCGGTGTGGGCTCTGCTTCGGCAGTCAAGGTGTTCAATCCGCAAAGATGTACAGCAAGGGGGCTCTTCCGGTACTTGTGCACAGACCGGTTCCTCCCTTCACTGTCTTCTGTGCCGCAGCTCCCGCTCTCACTCCCGCGCATGCGCGTCAGTCACGGTGCTGTCTCCAAGCCGAATGAAGCTAGACCTTCACAGTACGGTGGCCTGTAGTGTCCAAAGTTTGGACCATCAGTGAGGTACCATCAGGAAGTTTCCCTCATCCCTATTGAAGAGTCACTGCCTTAATGTAAGTGTATTTCCTATATAGATGAATCCAATCTATATTTTTTGTATTTAACCACCCCTGATTGTGGTTTTTTTCTTTTTCCATTTTATGTGTCCTGGAATCACAAGTGGAACCACGCGCTGGAGGATCCCCCCCCCTTTTTTTATATATCTCATTATTTTTGCCATTTTCCTCTGTTAGACTCTCTTCCTGCCAATTTTCTCCTCTGTAAAAATGACCCTTCTCCAGTGCTTTTTTTAGTGTTGTCTCTGTGTGTTGTGGGTGTAGCACATTTAAGGCCTTTTCTTTAATCACTCCTGTGCTTTTGACCTTGCAGCTGAGCCACTTCCTCCGACTCCCAGTCTGTTCTTGAAGGAGTCATATGGTTCAGTGGAGATGAAACACTGTGTGTCCCTGTGGGATATTCTGCATCTTGCAGGAGAGGTAAGCAGGTAATGGAGGGAGGAGGGAATGAGTAAGGGTAGAGAGAGGACAGTTATAATTGTAAGATTACAATAAAAGTAAAAAAAGTGGTCCATTATCTACAGCAGCAGTGCGCAAAGTGGGGGGCATGCCCCCCATGGGTTGCGCTAGATTGTCTGGGGGGGGCGTGGGTGTTACAGAGGCCCTGCACTTCCCCGAAGGCATTTAAAATAAATGCCGTGGATCGCGTGAGGCCTCTGTAACTGTTTTACTTACCTTGGTTCCAACAACACGTCTCCATGGCAACCGGCGTCAAATGACACTGCGGGGTCATGTGACGTCACGTTGCCCCACGACGTCATTTGACACCGGGGCCATGCGTTGGGGGGGAGGGGGGGTGCGAGCCGGGGAGGAGAGGAAAAAGGGGGGCGCATGAAGATAAGTTTGCGTACCCCTGATCTACAGAACAGGACAGGCACAATGATTTTTCTGTTTTTGTGCTCAAAGTAGAAGGCGGTATGAGACTGGGCAAAGGCCAGAAGAGCAGGCACTGGGAAGTAAATATGTACAGATGTGGCATGCTTTTGTGTTTCCTCTGGTGGGTTATATTGTAAGATTCTCTGTTATCACCGCCGTTGAATGATATGGAAACGCTATAATATTCTCAGTTATAAAGGAATATGTTATGTCATTTAGGGATACAGTGAGGCTGACTATAATTGTATCTAAAGATTAGAGACGTGTCTCAAACTCAGACACTCCACCCAGAGGACCTTTGGCATCAGGGCTGATAAGAGATGTGGAAAAAGCAGTGTGTGTCCTTAGCTAGGACACATCCAGTTTTGAGGATTATCCACCATATTAATACATTTTACTGCCAAATTATAGGCAGAGAATGTGCCACTCATTACAGGGGATGTACATGTGCCAGTTTGTTTTATGCTGGTGTGATGTTAGTAATGGTGGGGAGGGTGACAGGATAATTAAATCATGGATATATTAGACAGAGGAGCCATTCCATGCCTAGAAATACAGATCCCCACTTACGGTACATTGGCTTCTTGGAATTGTATTAGCATGTTGCACCAACTACACAATACTATACAATATTAGCATACCTAAAGGAAATGCAGGAAAAGGCTCCTACAATACAGGAAAGGAGCCCCTGACATTAACGTACACATTAGGAGAAGAAAATCACTGGCACAAAAAGATTACAGTGTACAATGTATAGAAAAAGAGAAAATGGTCCGCTTTATTTTTATATAAGTATACCAATACTACCTTCTTTGTTAAGTTTTCTAAATGGTGTATACTGTACCTATTGAATATTTAATGATATAAATCACATAAAGTATATATTTTCATAAAGATGAAAAATGGTTGCTCAGTTTGTAGCACGGTAGTCCATTATCTATAATTTCCTTTTAATAGTCCTTTCATTCTGTATGGCCACCTTTGCAGCTTGACTTTAGATGCTCCCAAAGAAGCATCTGTGTACAAAGTGCTAACAAGAAAAGTAGCACAAGAGAAACCATATACTGTCTAGTGTAGCATTATCTGCAAAATTAGTCATTTAAAAGAAGATACACTCAGAAGATGATCTTTTTGAGACACACACGCACAGAGACACGCACAGAGACACGCACACAGACACACACACAGAGAAGTACACACACACAGACATACACACAAAGAGACACACACGCCATTCGGGCGCACACACACACAGACGCACGCACACAGAGACACACAGACACACACACAGAGATGCCCGCGCAGCAGCTGCCGATACACAGGGACACACACACAGACACAGAGACATACACACAAACAGAAACACACAGACACTTGCACACACACACACACAGAGATGCTCACAGACACACAGGCACACACAGAGACGCCTGCGCAGTAGCTGCCGGTACACAGAGACACGCACACAAAGACACACAGAGACCCACACACAGAGACATATACACACATACACACAGAGACACACAGAGATGCACACACACACAGAGATGCACAAACAGAGATGCACACAGACACACACACACACACACCGAGACACACACACAGACACGTGCACAAACAGAGACACACACACACAGAGACGCAGAGAGAGGCACGCACACACACACTCAAACACACGTACACAGACACACAAATAGAGACGCCGACGCAGTAGCCGCCGGCACACGCACACACAGACACACACACAGAGACGCGCTCACACGCAGACACACAGAAACAAAGAGACACACACACACACACATGAGGAATTCACAATTACTATACATATAGAAGCACAAATAGGTAAAACAAGGTGTGTGTGCCGCGCACGCGCGCTCTAAGTCAGACTTCTTTGCGTTTTCTCACTGAAATTGTGTTTTGATTTTTGATTAAAAACATCACCATCACAAATACAATTTCTGTAACAAAACACAAAGAAGTTTCTTAAGCACATAAAATGTGCGTGTTCGGCACACACACACACACACACACTTATATTCGGAAGACATGCAGAAACATTAGAAGTCTAAAAAGGTGCATTAGGGATATCAGTATGTAACACATATAAATAAGGTAGCTTATTGAAAAGGTTAGTTGTCCATACAGACAGACACAGTTGGTATTAGAGATGTTGCAAGAAGTACGTAAATAGGGTTTTAGTACTGAAGGCAGTAAAGATATATGGAGGGGTAGGTAGACAGTGATGGGCAAAAGTGTAAGAGGACAGCAGTAACATAAATTATTAGAGCTACCAAATAAGAAGGGACATATAAGTTCAGCACTCAATAGCAGAGAACAATCTTGTATAGTATGGGAAATGTACTGTAATAGCCAGCAAGAAACATGGGGATTGAAAATGCTGCATATGTTATTGGCTCTTGGCTGCATTATTTTGAATACATTAGAAAGAGAAACAAGGGAATAAGAAAGGATGTGAATGCATGATGAAGGTTACAGGTGTCAGGGAAGGAAAGTCCTGTACGAGGGCCTGTTTTACGAGTATTGCATGTACAGTAGAATGACATTAAACAAATAGGGGGATTCTACCAATGTGTATAGACAAATGGTAACATGTAGACATGGTGTTATTTGTTGTATGAGTATGGGATTTAATTTGAGTTACATGGCCTCCTGCTTCATCCCCAGCCATTTCAATCAGAAGAACCAGTGAACATGGAAAATCTTCCAGTGAATGATGGAAATGGCCAGTCGTATGGTTACACTTTATACGAGACGGTTATATATGGAGGAGGCAAATTCGAATCCAGGGGCAATGTGCATGACAGAGCTCAGGTTAGTGCTGATGTGTGGAAGAATCAAGAGCATAATGGTAATGCTTCCTGATCACCTTCGTCACTGTTTGTGGAACTGTTCTTCATAGACACAAAAGTGCATTGGTTGTGTCAATGTTCCAAATTGACAAATGAGGTTCATTTGATAATAAGTAGTTTATTGCACAGTATGATCATACTCATTCAAAAGTTTATCAGACTCTCTCTGCCAGGGAGTGTCCAGGCAGCCTCTTTATAGATTTCATTTCCTTTGTTCAAAATGTGTTACTAGGCAGATTATACTAACCACTCCTTAATTCTTAAACCAATCATCTTACAGCTCATTAAACCTGGTATAACTGGCCTCAAACAGCCATGAACAGATACCTGGTACACACTATCACAAGAATGTGGGCGTTACTTTAGTCACAGTCGTAAATATACGTAGAAGCGAAAACCTCCCATCCACCAGACACACATTCTTACTCACAAAATGGATACTGAAAACAACAGAATTCACAAAATGGAAACTGAACATCACTTTCAATCCTTCTCCAGAGACCCCCCCCCCCCCCCAGTCCATTTCAATAATATATCAACAGTATCTTAATTTCAGCAATATTATTTCGTCAGTTGCAAAGCCCTCCACTACAGAAAGCACTAGATTAATAGTATAAAGTACAAAACTCACCCACAGGTCGTTTTCTCTTATAGGTATTTGTTAGCAGTCAGTCTCTCGGCTCAGTGGATTACAAAAATCAGGAACTGTACATTCCTGAGGTACCGGTAAGTAAGCATGCTCTACTGCGACCTCAGCATAGAACTTGTATGTTACTCTGCGCTTTTGACTCTTTGGAAGTTAAAAAAAACCCACTGTTTTTCACGTTTAGTTTTCTGTTTTTCTCCCTGAGTACTCTACAAAATACTGTACAAGTATTCTCCCTCCTCTGCAGTCATTTTGTCAGATTGGATGTAGTTTTGTCTTTTGCAGAATACATTTGGTTACACCCAGGAGCACTCCTTTTGTCACAAATATATATGATGTGGGTATTAGTGTAAGAGCTTGCAGGGATTGTGTATGTGTGTAAATTGTCAACTGGTAACAGTTGTTTGGTGGTTAGTGACCCCTGCTCCCTGGATTTAAGCTCACCCCATCCCATTTTATAAGTAGCAGGTTTTTTCATGCACCTGTGGAAGACTGGTCTATTGAGACATGTCTCCCCCCACTGCAGAGGTAAATGAGAATGTTCACAGGTAGTGTTCGGACCTGCATATTGGTTGGGGGTGTTGGGGTTAGAGCTTGCAGTGATTGTGTGTCTCCATGAACATTCTACTCTGAGAAACTCCCCTTAAGTTTTCTGTTTCTGAAAAAAACATGTTTTGGGGGCAACCATGTGTACTGTTGCGGCCCCTTTTATCCTCCTACATCCCCGAATTTTTTCGGGGATGTTTTCCGTATGTCACGCACTTTGCCGCGTTCAGCCGCACTCATGGCTAGACAGCGCTAATAGCGCTGAACAATGAAACCGCCCGTGGCACCTAAAACGGCCGGAACATGCCGCATCTGCCCGCGGTTTTAGAAATCTCGTTGAAACGGCCACACAAGGCTAAAGGCGGCCGCCACTGTATCTGCAAAATAATTGAATTCCACAGCTTCTCTGTGCAGCTACTTGGAATTCACTGCCATATTCTTTGTTCCTTTAAATATGTGTCTAATTAGCCCCTAACAAAAGCTGTATGAATCCTATCTGCTGTAATTTTCTTTCTTTAAAGAAACATAGGCTTTTGGGCTTACATTTGAAAATCTGTTGAGCAGATCTCAGGAAACAAAGGTCAACATTGCTCTTACTTTACTGTAAAGCAAAGTGATCTTGTCAAGTTGGACTTTACCTTTAATTCACAGGGTTACAGAAAACTTAGAATATTAGTAGAGAACTGCGGACGAGTGAACTATGGAACCAGATTAGATGAGCAACGCAAAGGTATATATGTACAGAGGTGTATTTATCTAAATATGAGATTGCATGTAATTAGTTGTGTGGGAACAATATGTGAGATCTTTAACTCGTTCTGTCTATCCACTTTCACCCTCCTATCCCCCATACTCCTGGTCTACTCCATTGCTTTTTCCTTATCTTATTTTCTCTTTCTCCTCTTTGCTTTCTCTATCTCTTTCTCCCTTGGCTCTCTGCATCTGCCACTCTCTCCCAGGTCTCGTTGGGGATGTGTTCTTGAGAGATGTCCCTTTGAGGAACTTTAAGATATACAGTTTTGAAATGAATTCTACTTTCACACAGAGGTGAGCGATATTTACACTGTGTTCCTGTCTTCCAAGGATGTCGGGAAAAACATGATTTATAGTGCCATTAAGAGACAGCTTTCTGGAGTGGCCCAGTTTATTTCAAAGAGCAGCGTTTCTCCTCTGTGGAGTTAGTATGGGTTTATGCCAGCTAATGTCTCTCAGCTCTTGACATTGTCCCATCACTTTGCACTTCGCAAATTAGCTGGCTGTCTCCCTGTGTTCTCCCAGGTCCAGTAAAGAATACTATATGTATCCTCAAAATCCATGGTTACTACCAATTTGTTGCTCTATTATCATTTACATCAGTATTAATACTTCCATTTAGTATAAACACATGCGATTTTGAGAAAGCAAAAAGAGCTGGACACAAGGCTGCATCATTGTATTGATTTAGCTTCACATGCAGGGTTTTTTGCTGCTTCAACATTTAACTGATGGAAGACCTATATGTCTTCATTGTTTTCCTTTCCATCCATCCGCTTATACTCTCATTACTTACTCATTAGCACCCTGTGTCTGTACTCACACCCCATCTCATGTGCCTTGTTTGTATGCACAATGCCCCAGCACATTACGCCTGCACTAGCATGTGTTTGCTCCAAGTGCATTTTTGCCTTTGAAGTCTCAACACTGTCCAATGGATGGAGTTGTCGGAAGAGAAGCTGGGGCCCGTCTTCTATCAAGGGAGTCTGCACGTTGGTTTTGCCCCACTGGACACCTTTCTTAGGATGACGGTAAGGCGTCCGGACATCTACATGTGATATCAGATTGTTTTGAATCAGTTTGAGGGAAAGACAGAATTTCGCAGCACTGGGGCTCAAACTGCAAAATGTGCACATATTTCATCTTATCTGCTTTAAGGCAATAGTCCACCCTAACTATATATTCATTATGTCTGGTGGATTAGTTCAGTAAAGAAGTGTCACAACAAAGATGAATACTGTTTTGATTTTTAACTTCACAGTACAGTATACATTTTCTGTTGCGCTTTGACACTGGTGTTTCAATGAGCTTTGTGTCAACTTAGTGTGAGTGATTATAGGATGAGTTAGGGGAGGAGTTACTGGGGCAAAATTATACCAAGATCTATTAAAGTTTGTGCTCGAGAAAATTTATGTACTGCTTATAGACTCAAATATTGCCAATAAATATTTTATTCATTTAAAAGCTTTCTTCAAAAAGGAAAAATTGATTCTACAAATAATTATTCAATTTAATAGTACTTAAAAGTCAAATGACGATGTAATGACCTGTGCGTGTGCTGCATATATGTAATATAAGGTTATTAGCCAACAGTTCTACACTCATCTAATCTAACCTCAAATAAGTCATGTGTCAGAGCAAAGCTTTAAGTGCTGTACTGTACCTGTGGTTAACTGAGACAAAAGAAGATTAAATTACACCACCAGTATATATACATTTTATGTAAGATGTTCTAAGGTTGTTCTGTATTAAATGTAGTTTTAGTTTGTTGCTACCTGCAAGTGCAATGTGGAGCAGAGAGGTCAGCGATCTGTTTTCTGCTGCCACTGGTTTAAGCTCCAGACCTTAGTTTAGCTATTATGTTTACAATATCATGCTACACCTTCTCTTTCTCAGGGCTGGAAGAAGGGGATCGTGTTTGTGAATGGGAAGAACTTGGGTCGATACTGGAATATTGGACCTCAAGATACCCTTTATGTGCCAGGAACCTGGCTATATTATGGCAGCAATGAGGTGAGTCATCTCGTGCTCCTAACTTACTTTGTCCATCTCCACATTTGCATTCATCAGGTGGTATAATTTCCTAGCGTTCCTGCTTCCATCACAGCGTCTTTGCCTCCCTTCACAGATTACAATATTTGAGGAATATGAGGTTGGACAGACACTATACTCTGTGGATACTCCAATTCTCGGGAGAACGCACTATGTGGATTAGTTGCCGTTAAACATGGACATCTCCCGCAATGACATACAATGAGAAAGCGGGGACGTCTGGATCTGCCTAAATCACGCTGTCCCTGTCATCAGGCACAAGTCAACAATACGTGGGAGGCAGAAGGTCCCAGGTTATCACGGCTCGACACCGGTGCTACTTCTTTCTGTTGAATGTAGAGCAGTAGATCTGCCACTTCAGGTTTAATTATAGGAGCTCTCTACTCAGGGGTCAGCAAGGGCAATTCTTGTATATAGAAAAAAAATCATCTTTTTATGTTATTTTGTACATTTTTATTGATAAAACTTGACCGGTCAACTTTAAATGTAATATAAATATGTGTACATTTTTCACACAAGGGCCTAATCTCTACCCAATTTAATCGCCTCTACTCGCCATAAAAAAATAAATGTTTCCTTTTTTGTTTTTTTTACCACGGTGAACTCCTGTTGCTCCTGTATTTCGCAATGACTTTTACAATTCCGTAGATGCTGTAAAATGGAGCAAAAACAGAAAGGTACCATAATGGACTAAAAAAAAAAAACCTCAAAATATGTAGCAAAAAGTACAGAGGTGCGTGCCTTCAACAGTATGGCAACACTGTGAAAATGTTTCTAAATACAAACAAAAGAAGAGGAAAGCAGCATTCAAAGGACGCGGAGCCTCACCTACCCGATGAAAGGCCCAAGACGGCCTGGGACGTTGCAGCTGTTGCTGGCTCCACTAAATAAATACCAGTTGTTTCCACCTGATACAGAGTCACGTCCTATCCATTGCCAGAGCATTTCAGACCGGGGGTCTTATCCTTTTGAGTGCTGTTTTCCTCTCTTTTTTTTGTTTTGTTGCCTATCAGGGAAAATTAAAATGGCTGCTTCCATTCACACACATTAAAACAGGTGTTGCCATAGTAACAGCCGATGCCAGTTAAATAATAAACAGGTGAAAACTCAAATATATGAGCACAATATAAACCAACAGTTTACACTATGACTTCATTTTTGTTGTTTGGGAGGTTTTCTTCTTTAAACGTTATTATACAGTCAGTGCATAACTCTGAGCAGCAAAATGAAATGTGTACAGAGAATGTGCAGGACGCCGAGGTGTTGGTTTTATGGAAATTATTTCAGGGCATTAACCTTTTCACTGCCCTATTGACATACCTGGCACAAAACAGGACTTGGAACAGCAGAGGTCCATGTGCCGTACCAGGTATATCATTATTTAAATGCTCGTATTCTAGGGGCTAATGGTTAGAAACTTGGACACTCCACTTTCGTTTCTGACGTTGGGGGAGGAAGGGCGCGGCAATACGATCGGCAGCAAAGCGATCACATAACCGGAAGTCCAGTAGTACTCAGGTGCTGGCGGACTTCCACCATCAACAAGATTAGAATTGTGCTCTAAGGGTACTCCACACTTCTGGCCCATCATACTCCTAGAGACCTACTGAAATGTTTCTTCTGCACTGATAGAATACCCTCGTTCCTGCTCACATCTTATACAGTACTCAGGTCTACTGTAGGTCTTACAAAGTAGACAATTGAGATAATTGGAACATAATGCTCTTAATACTGTTATATATTACAACCCAATCCAAAACTCACACACAAGAAACAGACAGTAGTTTTAAAGACACTTTTTTCCCCACAAACATTCATTTTTTTTTTTTTTTACCTTTTTAAATATGCAAAAACAAAACAAACAAAAAATTTCGTTCCAGAAAACAATATTATTATTTAAAAACAGCAGCTTCTGGTGTCTGCAGGAGAGGTGGCAACATGGAAGGTAATTTGGGGTAAAGAGGACTATTTATTAAAGTCTCTTTTTTTCACCACCTCCTTCACAATCATTCTCCCTCTTCCCTGCATTATATCCTTTTCACTAAGTGCATTTATCTGGGCATGTTTGTTGAGGAGTAAAATAACCAACTTACAGGGACAGCAGAATGTTGCCATTTACTGCACTGTGCAAAGATCTGCAAGTTAGTGATACAATGGTCTGCAGTGATCATAAGCTGCGTTAGCCATGATCCCACACGCTGCTTCTGCTTTGGACGTTACAGTCGAATCACTGCCTTCTGGGTGTTGCAGTATTCCATCACTACGTCACTTGGGTTCGAATGAACACTAGAAAGGCTGCTTTATTCTGTGTATCTATCAAAACATACCTCCCAATTGCTTGCTTTTTATGTATTATAAATACATTGGGGGAATTCATTAGTGTAACGAAACGCCAAAATGCATCGTTTATATGATGGATGGGAGTAGTGCCCCTTTGCAGCACTATCGCACTTCAGAGTTTACCTACAGTAGTGCTCCATTCTCCACTATCACAGTTTAATGAAAACACCCCAGTCTGATTTTCAAGCTCTTAAATAAAATCTTCAGCAGGTCAGATTGTTATAGACTTATCCTCTAAAAATACAAATTTGTGGCTATTAGAATCAGTAGCTCCAAGTCACTTGCACGTGTAACCTCTATTTTTAGTGGGAATTGATTTGTAGCAGTTACTCTACACTGATGAATTCCACCCAATGACCCATAGAGTGACCTGCGGAGCACTGCTGTACTATTCACTCCCTGCAGAGGGACATGTGTACCCACCTTCTGCAGGAGACTATTCACTGCTCTGGAAGTGAAGAAATAATGGGTGTGAGAACACTCTCACCACACCTTATTGCAGGGGGTGGGGAGACGATGGGTCATCAGCACCCTGGGCCTCGCTGCTTATCTTAGCACTTTCATATCCGTTCATATCCGTCACAAACCAACATCACTCTGGAGCTCAACAGGGGTTGGGCTGTGATCCTTTGGAAGAGGAATCCGGGTTCTTCATGCCCTGCTATCCCTAACTTTCCCTCCATCACATGTGCTGTGCTTCTTTGATAAAATAACATACACGTGGAGTCCTGTGCAAGCTGCGGGGCTTGGGACGGTGGACCTCCGTTCTGGAGAAGATGTCCCCAGAAGCACTCTCTCTGTACACCTGTCTGAGGAGAGGCCCGAAGAACAGAAAGTGCGATGCCTGGGAGCAGCCCCTGTGGAGAAATGAAAGCAAACTGTACATCATATTGGGATCACAAACAAACTGCACATTTTATCCCATGTGTCAGTTCTATGACATGATTTACCACCTGAGATCTTGCATACAATAGTTATTCCTAGAGCTTGCATTGATTTGCCACAGTTTTACTGTATATGGTTCAAATGTATGAAACAAAATATTAATAAATGTTTTCCCTATGTCAACATAGATTTTATTTTGTTTGCATATTGACGAATGAACACTAATATAAAAAAATGTTGCCTCTGTCACTATGTTGTAGTAGAGAAGGGGGAGAGAATGGTGTTGCAGTATCTGCATTATGAAACTATTTACTAGGTTCTCAGATAGGGGGCATGCAAGAGGCTTTCCACGGACTAAATCAAGATAAATATGGGGGAAAGGAATAGTGATAGCAGCAACACAAAGGCAAAAAAGAGAGGATGATGGATTATGAGTACTGTAGGTGTAAAGGGAATGTACATCAAGATTAGAGCTAGGGAACTGGGCATGTATTTTTAGCGGTAGAGAAGGAACTGATAAACAATGAGAAAATTAGGAGGAAAGTCAAAATGTAAGAATATAACAGAAATCATATAAAAACTAGAAAGAATACATTGTAGGAAAAAATCACTCAAATTTTGATAAAAATCAATAGGTGGAAAGTAAAGGTCTACAAAATGGTGCACAATAACACAAATGAATAACTTTGCCAATAAAATGAAAATAACTAAATTCACCAAGCACCACTAAAATAGCGGTGGTTAAAGTTCACCCATAAAGCTGCACACATTTACAGTGTTTTAGGCAACTTTGGGAAATGTGGCACTTTGTGAAGTGATTTTCTTGAAGCTTGACATGTTTCGCAAAGTAATTAGCGTTTAAATTCTGTGAAGTTTTTCAGCAAGCTTTTGCCATTTGTGCAAATTCCTTAACATTGTTCACAAACCTGTTGTCATTATACAAAGTAGTTAACACATTGGCAAAGAAAACCTTGATAAAATTGCACATCACAACTTACATGAGAAAGTAGCATGTGTGTACCCTTTCATAGGCAGTGGGTAGTTACATTGTTAACGATGAGTTGCAATACATTCTTTCAACTTGACCAAACCCCTATTTTAATGATGGTACACTTCTGAAGTTTTCTGATGATCACACTCTTTCCTTGAAATACAGATATAGCCAATATTCTTGCAATCGGTGGTACGCTGCAGCGTTACGTACACAACGCACCAGCGTGAGAAACAGCCATTGTTTTGAATCAGCCGTATGCAAGGAGAGAGAACGGATACCATGCCAATTCACCTGTGGGAGTATGCCACAGGTTGCAATAACGTCGGTTAGATCTGTATCTAGGTTATCAAATATGTCAATCCTTTTGTCACGATTTAAACATACAGTTAAAAAGAGCGGAACTGTTATAACCAGAAAAAATTGCATTTTAGCAATTTTTTCATTTTGTAGGTTGGCACAAAGTTAATTGAGTGTATTTTAGGTAGAGAAATTATTTTAATTTAAAAACCTCCTTTATACGGCAGCGCCACTCAAAGATAACTCAGCTGCATAAGGAACATGCAGAGAATAAGACTGCAACTCTGTCTACTGTATAGATCCAGAGCCCCTATCTTCACTCTGCATCAGAGAAGTTTAAACGTATTGACATGCCTGAGGTACAAGCTCTATTGGTTTAAGATGTTGTTCCCTGACTGTCTCACCTTTTGCTTGTCTTGTCTCAGATCTCCACATTGGAATCTGTGAAGCCTTTCTTCCCTTCATTCACAAGCACTGGTTTCTCTGTCCGAGTGTGCCAAACCAGGATCTGAAAAGACCACAGTGCACTAATTAGCTGCAGGACCTAAATCCCAAATGCCACTTCATAGTGCGCGATACAAGACGTTCCCAGACCAGGATACAACAGAAGTGAAAGTTGAGAGAGAGAAACGGAGCACTGGCGAATGGAACAATCAAAAAATGTGTTTCCCATAAAAAATTGTAATTATTTATTAGTCATGAAGACAAAGAAACTAAGGTGCCCCCCTCCCCCCCCCCCTCACCTACGAGTTTCATGCCGTGGCACTTTATCAAGCTTATTCAACAGAAGTGCTCTGATTAAGATGAAACCCTCCACTTCCATTGCATTGGGTTGGCAGTTGTAAGATGGCCAGGAATTGCAGAACTAATTATTTCGGGCCCTATTTAGGCCCATATTTACTAATATTTGTATTGGAAGGTGATTATGGCATTGCACCACTTAGTAAAAATTGTTCACAGCTTTTCAAGCATGGATGAGTAGAAGACATGTCCTGTAAACCTATAAGGGTTGAGTTCAAATATTCCTCTCTCCAGCACGTACCTTAGTGCAATTGGCAGCTTTGGGTTCCAGGTCACTGAGGGTTACCAGCTCCCTCAGCAGGCTGCTTTCTTGGTAACCTCCTTTCACCCCTCGCAATTTGAAGTATGCCTGAGGCCTCTGAAGAATCAACCGCAGATTAATGGCAAAGCCTGCCATGTCTATGGCAAATGGTCTGTGTGGGTCAAATACAGTTTTCCATCCGTAAACTTTCCCAGCAGCATTGACTTTGGGGGACTCATAGCGCAGGCCTCCGACAAATGCCACCGGCCACACGGACACTTTCCTGGTGTTCCGCATCTGGGGACACACACAAGAATATGTGTATTATTGAGTGGTATTGTTTGGTAAGCTTTTAATAAATGTTCAATTAAAAGGGTAAACACCAAGGTACTGTAGGCATTGCAACTATAATCATATTATTTCTAATCAAATCATTATAATGAGATGTTGTCCTGACATCATCATAGTTAAATTGCTGATTGAATCAGAGTTCTGGTGCTCATGATATTATCTGGCAGTAGGCCACACGAGTGTTCCAATGAACAATGCTACGACTGAATTACAAGATACACTTTCAGTTTGAATACACCAGCAGCATAACAACAATGGTTTTGCTTATAAAAGAGGCACCTTATGTAATCTGCAGTGGCATTTGTAGGGTTTCTTATTTGGGGTGACAGCTGGAGTGTCAGAGGTCAGTGCTTTGGAGGCAAACTTGAGACAATAACATGGTCTCAAAGTAGTCACCCACCCTACTCTTGACTAAATAGCCAACAATAAAAAAACATTGGTCAGGGCAGGTTCAGTATCAGCTCTATTCACTGACAGAGGCCTGGAACGAATTGCTTTGAAATTAAAGGCTGCTCCTTCCAGTGAATTAATTAAATCAAATCCCAGCGGGACATTTCGTGAGCAAGGACCAGCTAGACTGTTTCAGAGTTACACTGCAAACGTATATACGGGCTGGTCGCTTACAGGGGCCACAATGTATTCATGGTAAGTTATACTGAAACAAGAGCCTTTGAGTGGTTTAAGACCTGTTGTCATCTTCTAGGGATGAGAGGAGCATAGATTTGAAACCCTTCTCCAAACTCACCTCCTCAAACAGATCAAGACTGTAAGTGTTATCATCATCTGCAAAATACACCACTCCAGGCATGCTGCTATTCCTATTAAAAGTTTCTCTGAGCCATCGCAGGGCCAGATTCCTCTGCATGGTCCCACGGGGTATCCGGGGATCCCGTGTATCTGCCCTCAGCTTGTAATTTCGTGGTGTCTCTACATTGAGGTGGGTGTAATTGAGGCCAGACTCCTGAAGCATCCTAGTGACCAGAGTCGTGCGACGCTGAGAATCCTCCACCAGAATCCAGTGAAGATTGGGGACATGAAGCAACGTGTTGGAGAGACGAGTCAGCTCGGCTTTCTGCACTGGCCGGCTGTATGTGGGAGTAATGACATGGATGGTGGGAAGGTTCCCCATCCAGGGAGGGGGACGTGTGTACACATACTCTGTCCGCACAACCTCCACGATATCCCGGTCAGAGGAGCAGTATTCCCTGGAGTCAGAGCCTGGGTTTATATCCCTCCGTCCTTCACTCCCTTCCTCTGTAATGAATAAAGCACAGTCACCAGTTATTGCCTGAGGATGCGGAGTGTGAGGAGTGAGACTGCCATACTCATGTACAGGGAGATCTGTATCAAGTGTCGCAAACTGGAGCATTACTCCAAAAACGGGCAAATTGCATCATTTTGACTCTGCGTCACATTATGTCACTGTATCCAGGTGCTTTGCTCCAAATCGCTGTACTTGCACAGGGAAACAATTTTGGGAGAGGTTGTAGGATGTGTTAGGGGAAAAGATAGTGAAATATTACGATGAGATATATAAAAAAAATTGTGCCTGTAACTGGAGTACTTTGGGTCAAATAAATCGTCTTGGTCCGAGTCTGCTCCTGAGTGATCAGCAGCAAATGTAAGAAGCAAGATTAACAAGCTTCATACATAGGCTGCTGATGCAAATTTATGTCAATTATATTTTTTTTACTAGGGTTTGCAACTAATTGCACCTTGATCTTGATACACAGGGCTGTAAAAATCTACTTGTCACTTGTCCGGGACAGGTTGCAAAATTGGGGGATGGGGAGGGGAGGGATATGCAGAGCTAAAAGACTGTAGCTGCTGCAGAACATCTTTGGAAGCAGAGGGGTGAATCACCGCTCTGCTTCTTGAAGTTGCGCCCCATAATCCCTTGCATAGCCGGATGCAGTAATTGACAGATCTACTTTCAAGGATGTATTGCAGCAGCCACTGCCTTTTCTGCCCCAGCCCCTGTTGTGGGCGTGTTATCTCCCACAGTGGGCCGGTACAGGTGGGTGAACATTTTCCAATTCTGCTGACATATATCTATGATCGCACTTACCAATCTGCCAAACCTTTAACCGTGTTGGTTGCCAGATGGATCTGCAATGGACTACTTTGAAATATGCTATAGACTCACAAGTTTTATCAGGGCCATATCTCAGTAAGGAGTTTGCACTGGACTTTTTCAATCGATGTGTGTTCTAAGTTCTAACACACCATTTACTGCTGACTGTAGGTGCAGTAAAAGCATTCATGCATTCAACCTCCTGTAATAAATTTGTATCATTCATGGCATATACTGTGTTAGGGAGAAATCCCTGTTATCACATAAGAAATGAGAAATCCCTCTAACCATTGTGACTTAAATTAACTGAAAATGCGAGTGTTTAGCATCAACAATGTAAGCTGAATTACCCCAGGAATTGTGGCTGCAAGGAACATTTTAAATGCTGCCGACCATAGGAAGAGATGCTCTGTGCACCCGTAAGATCCATTTGAATAGTTCTGTGCATGAGCCATGACTAGCGATAAAATAGCATCGTTTGTGAGCTTTGCACTATTGAAAAATAATAATTGTCAACCACTTTGCCGACAAAGGGGCCTGCAACAGGCTGCACGTTCCGACAGCAAAAGTGTTAATCTCAGAGCCCCACTTCAGATATACACAAAGTGTGAATAGAAATATCCATCTGCCACCAGCACTTAGAAACGTATCCGAGGCTCCACAATGGGAAAGCTTCAGTGCTGCATTTGATTGCTATTGATGTGAGTAAGCAATAGGCGGATGGAAGGCAGCTGAAGTGCAGAAAAAGAATAGATACATTAAACGCGGTTCTTATGAGTAAGGGATAAAATAGAGAGTTGGTCGTAGGTGAAGATAGGTATAGGGATGTGGTGAATACAAATGAATAGGAGTGGGGATGAGTATGAGAAAAATTAGAATAGAGTGGAGGGGTTGAATATAGTGCTTAATGTGGGGAATGTGCATGTTGCATGGTGAGTATACTGTAGTACAAGTTGATGAGTATTAAGTGGATTGGTGAGTATAAGGCCAGCTTCCCAGTGGCCGCCGCGGCACACGCTACGGTGTGCGTGCCACACACCACAGCATAGCCCTCTATGGGGCAGGCCGCAGTGGCTGTGTGTGTGTGTGTGTGTGTGTGTGTGTGTGTGTGTGGGCGCACAAAGCGAGACAAGAATTTTGTATTCCACTGCTGCGACGCGATCATGTGTTCGGCGCGCACCAATAGAAGGGCAGATATGCCCCATCATGGCTGCACCCCCCGTCATGGCCCCGCTCCCCTAGAGCTCCCCTACAGACCGCGGCTGTAAACTGTGCACGCGCCGCCAAGTTGCCAGGCGCACGTGCTGTACGTGAGACTGGGGCCGTAGCCTAAGAGGTTTAGCATGAGGGACTGCAGATGGTGATTATGGGGTGTGTCCATGAATAAATAGTTGCAACAAAAGACAAAAAAGCCCTAATGCCACATCCAACATGACAAATGATTAAGTTAAATACTATCTATCATTCTTCTCGTAAGTAAGGATCGTTAGTCACTCCTCTGTCTGACGCATTATAAACCTGCAACCACATCACACCTGCACATGTTCTCTTTACCTCTCTACTGGAGGAAGAAGTCTCTCAATGGACTGGTCACTCACAACGATAGGTTCAAAATGGGCAATTGTGAATAATATCCCCGCCAGCCAAATGCATCCGCGGTCGTAGTCCCCAATGGTGCTCTCGTAGCATATCACTTCTCCTTTGAAAAACTCGCCTGTGTGTGATGAAACGCGTTAGGATACGTCATCACGACACAACGTCATCATGCAGGAGCGTGATTAGACCGGATCACGCCTGGAGCAGTGCTGAGGCCAGGGAACATCGGAGCCTTCGCTGAGACAAGCTGTGGAGTTTGCGGCTTTCCGTTGCAAGCGTTCCAGGCTTCCACCTGCCGGCTGCCCCTCTCACGCTGAGAGAGCACCATTGAGGACTACGACCGCGGATGCATTTGGCTGGCAAGGATATTATTCACAATTGCCCATTTTTAACCTATCTTTGTGAGTGACCCTCTTCCCCCTTTCCCAAAATAAATGTACTCTTTTATGCTATGGGGCTTGCGTTCTCTTTTCTCTCTCTTTTCTAGGTCTTTTTATGAATGTGGTTCATCCTCCTGAGAGCTGCCTTATTATACCCCTCTACTAGAAGAGCCTGTATATTATCAGAGACACTATTGGACACTGTCAAGGGACTGGTTTTTATATTTATTTCTAATTTTGTTCATTTATGTTCTTTATGGTATTGTATGATTCACTTTGTATGTCACAGAATCAATTGATTGTATTAATTGATATCACAAATATCATTTTATATATATATATAAATAAGTATGAAATAATTAATTAAATATAAAATAATTAGTGTTAGTGAATTCGTAGATATATATATATATCTACGAATTCACTAACACTAATTATTTTATATTTAATTAATTATTTCATACTTATTTATATTTTTTAGCGCTACTATATATTTTTGCTACACACACACACACACACACACACACACACACACACACACACACACACACACACACACACACACACACACACACACACACACACACACACACACACACACACACACAGAGTGTAGTGGGTTTGGGTATTGAGCTCGCAGGGACTGTGTGCATGAGTAAATGCTTACTGATTTGTTAATGTGTTTGGTGAGTATAGGGTTTAGTGGTAAGGGGGATCTTGATGATTATGGGACGTGTTCATAAATAGTGGGGTAAGTTGGTGAGTTGTGCGTTCGGGATACATTTAGTATGGTGTAAGTCAGTGAATATTGGGCAGGTTGGTGAAAATGGGGAAAGTTAGTATGATGTGGGTTGGTGAGTCTGGGGTAATGTAGGGATTTATAGTGAATATGGGATATGGAAGTACAAGTGATAGTGAATGCTGATGTGAGTAGGGGTTGCATAGAGGCTTCTCACCCTTGTGTGCAGTGAGCAGCGGGGACAGAGTGCTGTGGTGCCACACGGTGATGAGTAAAGTCCAGGGAAGAACGATGAGCACAATAGCCAGAATGTCCCTTCTCTTCAGCATCTCCAGGGTGGGCTGACCCCAGTGCTCCTCATTACCTGAGGAGGACACCCCGATAGCCCAGAGAACAGCAAAGCAGACAGGAGAAAGATCAGTATACAGACAAAGAGGTGCAGGAGACACAGCAGAACTCACACAGCCACCTCTTACCAGTGTTTATAACCCACCCATTGCAGCAGACTGGGGATCCCAGGCGCTGCCCGGAAGGGAGAGGGAGATCACAGAGGTTTGTGGCCCAAGCCCCTCACTGGCCAGGACCTTCTGAAGAATCGGAGGGAGGGAATCCTGTGAGGAGGAAACCACAGTTTGTAATGATATTTGTGGGTTTATCAACCATTATAACATTTGAATGATGAAGGCACACTTTTAAAAATAACAAACCACAGCCATATTATGTAGCATACTCCGTGCTAGGGATTCTCACTAAATTCCCATAATAACAGTTCAGAATAAAGGATCTTCTATGCATTATACTATCTTGTACAATGTGCATATCTCCCCATGTCCCTCCCAAAGAAAACAACAAACCCAATACAAATATCTATGCATATTTACAAAGAAACTATCCTGCAGCTCGTACACAACAACTGTATTTGACTCTGAAGTCGTCACTGCTATGTCTGCATTCCATCTGACATTGCCTTGTCTGCTGTCAATGCATCGAGTCTCAATGAGTCTTTCAGGGTGCTTGATGTCCCTCTCTGATCTTCTCAATGTTGGCATTTCAACTGAATTCAAGCTGTCATCTTGTAACATGCCCATTTTCTAATTATGTTTCAGGTATTCGAATGGAAAAGTTTCCATTGGCTGTTAGCCTGTCTGGACTTTTATGTTTTATACTCTTTGATTACTCTGAAGTGTGTCGCCCTGGTCTGTGGGGCATATATAGGGCCTTTGCTGCAGTTGTTCCATGATGGTACATCTCTGGCCCCAAGTAATAGAGATGTGATTTCATAGACAAACACTTCCTTCTGGGTTAAGCTGTGAAATATTGAGGGCTTTTCTGTCAAAGTAATATCTTTTTTTTTTCTTTTGTGCTGTTCTTTCATCTCTCTTATTTGTTTATTTTCTTGAGATTTCAGCGAGTTTTCCACTTGGCTTATTGCTTCCCATGAACAGTTGGGCTGGAGAAAAAACATTGTCAGCTGGCATACTTCAGTAAACTAATAAAGCTCTGTACAAATCACCCCTGCATTCAAAAGTTGTATCTGCCATAAAGTTCTTCACTGTCTTGACTGACGCATACAGGAGTGGTAAGCCTCGCTCAGCCTAGGTAGGGAAAGAGAAAGGTGCTCCTCTGGGGTAGAATAACGCTATATACTACAAAAAGAGAAAGCAGCCCCAGTTGTGAGAACTCTGTTCCCTTAAGTATGAACTGGTTATAAAGGATAAAAATGAGCTTTGAATAGGTAAATTTAAATAATGGAGTAGCTAACCGAGGAAAAACAAACAATATACCCGACCTGCACTCGAGAAGTACTAGAGTGAGCAATACACAAATTTGAACAATTTAGGGATAGTACTAACCTACATAAGCCAAATTGCATGTGATCAGGGAACTAGTGGCTCCTGATTGGGGTCACTAGTTCGTAGTTAGCTACTCCATTATTTTAATTTACCTATTAACATTTACCTATTAATTAATTGTATCCTCTATCACCAATTCATTACTTAAAGCTGCAGTTTTTTTTTTTTTTTTACTTCAATAGTTTCATGTGGGCAATCTCTAATTACCTAAAAAACTGCTTAGCTGCCGGTCAATTCGTTCTCCGTCTATTGATCGGCAAAGTTTGGTGACATCTTTAAATATGGGGAATGTAAATCGTTGCTATAGGAACAAGCATGCTTGTTAAAATAGAATACAAGAAAATTGGTCTTTCAAAGTTGTTTTTTTTTTAAAACAGAAAATGCTAAAAGTATTTTTTCTTACTACAGAACTGATTTATTAAAAAAAAACCACACATGCAGGATATTGCCTGAACTGCAGCTTTAAGGGACCTAGTGCCCACAACTGGGGCTGCTTTCTCTTTCTGTAGTATATATATCGTGACTGACCTTTCTACCAATCCATTTGATTGAGAGTAAATTGCCTACGTTGGGAAATTGCCTACGTTCAGCACTGGAAAATTGTTGTTTTTTTTATTGTTCATTCAATATATTATATTATACAATGTGCATATCTCAACACTAGGGGGAGATGTTGGCACAAAAATAAGCAGTAGAGCCACTGTAATGTAACAATAAATATGCAAACTAGATGCCCAATATACAGTACATATTAATATTTCTTTGTAAGGTAGATAATAGTGAAAATAAGGGTTGCAGACTTGTCTGAGACATGTGAATGTGCTCATATGTTATATTTTTATTTGCTTTGTAAGGTACAAAATATCTCAATACAACAAAACTGCTGGTTAAAGAGTACCACAAGCACAAACGAAATACACAATACAGGCACAATAGCTAAGCCGATCTCAATCCAGATGGGCAAAATCAAACATAACATAATATTTCCATACTTCCCATATAGAGTACCAATAAATGTCTGGTACATGCATATATACATTACCAGAAATATATATATATATATATATATATATATATATATATATATATCACAGAAAGCAGAAGCACATGCCCCATAGTGTTTTACCATTTAATACATTTATTAGGTTGATGAAAATCGCATAGTATAAAACCTGATAACAGGTGTGAATCTCTGGGGCTAGATGCAGCACGCCAACTGACGTCACTACCGGAAACCACCAATCAGAACAGCTCTACGCGTTCTGTCACTGGCAAGCAACTTCCTCAGGAGAATACTTTCTGAGGAAGTTGCTTGCTAGTGACGAAACGCGTAGAGCTGTTCTGATTGGTGGTTCCAGTAGTGACGTCATTTGGCGTGCTGCATCTAGCCCCGCCCCCTGATCACAGCCAACCTGGAAATCCCCTGCTCAGCAGTGTGTCAGCGTAGACATCAGCTGCTGAACTGGAGCCCTGCTCCCCTGGAGCACTGAATACCATGAACTGAGCCCAGGCTGGAGGCTGCAGCAGGGAGGGGATTCATTCTGGTTTCAGTGTGTTCCTGCAGCCACAGCAGAGCAGAGATTCCCACCTGTGATCAGGTTTTGTACTATGCGATTTTAACAAACTGTTTCTGAATGTGCATTTTTAAGGTTTTCATCAATACATCTATTAAATGGTAAAACACTATGGAGCATGCGCTTCTGCTTTTTTAGATCCCATGGAACTTGGTTTATTCCACAGAAGCTGCTCAGACCCCAGGAATTATTTGGGCCAACTACCCTATATCCTTCTTTCAACTGACCTGGACTTTGTTGAAATAATCAATATCTCCTATTGCTATAGGAATACTATTGTTTGTACAGCTTTTTAGCGCTGATTGTCTGTCTGTCTCTCTCTCTCTCTCTCTCTCTCTCTCTCTCTCTCTCTCTCTATAAATATATATATATTGAGAGAGTGATAGATATTACATATAATAGATTTGATGTCTTTAGAAATTGAAAAACAACAAGGCCAAAAACATGAACACAAGCAACTTTTATCTAGGTTAACAACATTAAAAAGTTTTACTTTCCATTACACAAACAACAAGATCTCCTATATGTGTAGGATGCTATTCACTTTATTTCTCCACAGCTTCTATGAATAATTTATGAAAGTGCATGCACTATAATACGAAATGTACTGCTGCTGACAAAATAGGTGCAACTCAACACAATTCATATAACGTTTTACATATATCTGCTTGATATGTCTACTGATTATGTTTTAATTTAAGTAAATAAAAAGTCACAGTCTTCTGCCATATCGCACATACAGTATTAGAACTAAGAGGCAACTTACAGCCTGTTAAAGCTGCCTATGAAAAATATAACATATTGTGACTATTTTTGAATAGCTCTAACAATATTCCTGATGGTGCCTACCGCCAGCCCTAACAAAAGTAACATTAATTGAAATTTGTTTCTGTACTTCCCACCATTAGTATATAAGGCCAAAAAGTAACAAACATATATTTTATAAAGCAATCAATAAAAATGGTAGACAAGGAACTAAATAGTTTTTGAGTTTATATGTGTGTTGGACCACTTGCTCCTCATTGCTGGTTGTCTATACCAGTTCATTATAGACACACACCAAGGCGGTGAACCACCAATGTACAAGTACAGAACATTGTCTGAAACAATTTACATTCAATAAACACACTGTCCCTGCAAGCTCTTCTCTGCATCATACACTTTTGCTTTATGAAACTTCCTCTGCCCCCAAACTATCTATACATTTGATCTCTTTAGATGCTGGTCTGTTTTCAGGCCTTTTTTGACACAAAGAACTTATATTTAGAGGACTCGATTTCTAAGGGACTTCATCAGTTTGTCAACGGTTGAGCTTATCAAGGTTCCAATGGCGCAAGATAGAAACTGAGACGAAATACCCATTTGCTTCTTCATTTTACATTTGCAATTCCCTTCACAGTTAACATAATAATGACTGGGTTCTCAAATGTAATTGAAACATTAACAATTTTAGAATACTTTAATTGTGATGCAAATGATTTAATTAACAATACACAATCGGTATTATGTATTAAAGACTCCCAGATGTAAAAGGAGAGCACAACTGGAGCAATATAAAAATCCACAAAATGTATCAAAGCATAATATGTCAAAAGAGATAAGTACTGCACACCAGAAAACACAATCACAATGATGATACAATTACCGGTGCTACTGCGCTGGAACGAAAGCCTGCAGCAAATCCAAGGAATACGGTATGAAAAGCAACGCAAGGCACAAACGGGTTTGAGTTAATCTAATTTATTTAAAGCCAAAACCACAACGTTTCGACCCGTAGGTCTTTTTCAAGTGGCCTCTTGATCTCACTTGAAAAAAGACCTACGGGTCGAAACGTCGTGGTTTTGGCTTTAAATAAATTAGATTAACTCAAATCCGTGTGTGCCTTGCGTTGCTTTAAATACTGTATTTCCTATTGTATGTTATGGGACCTTTTTGTTTGATAAACCTGATACATTTAATTTGCTCCAGTTTTGCCAATGGGAGACTTTCATACATAACCTCCTAACTTTTTTCATCATCATTGTAATTCCCATGGGATCCCTTCAGTTGTGAGGCATCATTAGGCACCCTGACTGAGAAACCTTGTATTAGGAGGGGAAGAGATCATATAAAGACATCCAGCTGTCAGTAATGTCACAGTAGTTTGGAGTCATTGTCCCAGGGTAGATCACAGGCGCTCTATTTTCCGGACTCAGAAGTCCTATAGACTCCCCTTCTATGACATAAAAAGATGATTATTCTGAGTCACAATGGAAGTGTCCTTATTTACAATATTGGCGTCCAAGGTGCATTCCCAGCTCCAACCCTACTGCTTATAGGAGGAACACACAATCAAAATAAAATTAAGGTGTCCTATGAACAAGTAGACCCAAGGTCTGCATGCTAAATACATAGTAGAAAACAATATAAAACAAGGGTTAACAATGACCAGCACACAAGGATAGTAAACAGACAATTTAATAAAACAAAAACCTACATACCTTCTATTAACCATTTTTATAACTGTTGTACTAGGTTGTTTTCTAACCAAGAGGGTTCTTTACTAAGGTTTCCCAGCTGCGGGTTCCTTTTCTTTGAGGGATGCGGTCCTATTTTTTGTACTTGTTCTGCCCCAGTTTCGCAGTTGGGGGCATTAGTACTGTATATAACCCTCCATTATGTCACACAAAAAGGAGAATACAGAATGGTTCGAACAGTTATGTCAACTCTCACGGAGCTCCAGTGAGTGTAACCTATTTGGATTCAGTCATATTGATTTTTACCATCAGTAGTTTAAAAGACTTCAATGGAGTCTCACTGATAACTATGAGTACTTTTTCATTACAATGCCATTTCTGGTCTGGAATCCAAACCTAGCTAATTCAGGTCAAACACGTTGTCTAAACGCTATGATAAGATCCACACCTTTGGGGTATATATAATTTATAAAGGGAAAGTTCCTTGCCAAAAAGATCACCAATCTCTTTTGTTCAAACATGACTTGGAGGAACAAATATACTGACTTATTTCGCATAAAAAGCCAGTTAACATTTCAGTGTCAGAGGCGCAATCTATGTATTGTAGAGCAATGAGTTGCTACCCTTCTATCACTGGAGGAGTGTTGATACATCTTATGTACTTTATATGACTCACAGTGTTAAAAGTTTAGAAACTCACAACTGTAGACATAGTAAGTTGATTACCTCCTGTAGACAAACCACATATTTTCTTCAAGGTTTCCACTCCCTTTTTTGTAGATTATAAAAGATTATTGTTTTAATCATTTTAATTATTGGATTTAAGGTGTCCATAATACAGATTGTTCTAACAGTACTTAGGTGTTAACTTGCAGCTCGAATGGACGTGTTATTTCAGTAGCTAGTAGCTACAGACAATATGGATATTCAGTTTGACTTGGGCAGCAATGTGAACTTCATGTTTCATAAATGCATATGTATGTAGGCTTTTCCTACTTGTGTGCACAATCTGACAACGTTTCTTCAAACATTGGGGGCAAATTGATCTGGATTGACAATAAGACAAGTGACATCTGGGTTCACATTTATTTGAGTTGAATTATTTTTCTTCAATTACTGCACCATCGATAAATATCACACATATCTCAAAGTGATTTGACACGACCAATGCTATTGGCCACAAGAATAATACAACATACAGTAGAATACCACAGATTTTCCACAAGATGAACTGGAAGCCTGGAATGGGACATTTGGCCACAGCAGTTTTGCTGTAGATGGAACCTCAGCCGATCCGCCGCTGGAATCCCCGTCGCCAGCCGCTTCTTAGGTAAGTTTTATTGCTGTTTAGGGTCGGGGGTTAATTTAAGGGTTTTTAGTGGGTAGGGGACGGGGTTAATTTAAGTAGTTTTAGCAGGATGAGGTTAATTTAAGAGGTTTTAGTGGTATGGGGATGGGGTTAATTTAAGGGGTTTTAGTGGTATGGGGACGGGTTAATTTAAGGGGTTTTAGTGGTATGGGGACAGGGATAATTTAAGGTTTTTTTTTGTTAGGGTAGGGGGTTAATTTAAGGGGTTTTGGTGTAGGGGTAGGGTTTTTTAGGTAAGGCCTTAGGGTAGAGGGTTTTAGGCACTTACCCTTAGTGGCGAAGTGGCCACTGCAGCAGGCACCGGTGGCGGAGTGAATCATGGCGAAGCACCGGCGGCCATCTGGTCACAGCGAAACGGCCGAGACCAAATATCGTAGCCCGGTGGCAGAATGCCAGAATTTGCAATAGCCTAATTCCTATTACTTCTATGTTAGAAAATGGCTTTAGCCTCCCCCCCCCCCCCCAAAAAAAATAATTTAAAAAAATCCTTAACATTTCCACAAAGAGATTACTTCTTACCCACAAATCAGAGGCTTGCTGTGGTTTTTCATTACGCTGCAAAGGGAAATCCCAGAAACTCTCTAAAGTGCAAACTAAAATAGTTAGGATTTCGGACTAACGAGTTGTGATTCACATGGGTCAACTGTTTCTCCATATTGAACCAAAGGACCCCCTGGAGGTGGAGTTAGAGGGGGACTTTGGATGTTATCAGTGGCGCGCATGTGTAATAACATGTCATAATGAACACTCACTGCTGTTGTGAACCATAAATGCATGTTTTGACAGGGCCCAAGTTTGCAACTTTATTTAGCACGTGTTAAAAGAAAAGCGAGTTTACTCAAACGCTCTGCAAGTCTTTCAGGGAATGAATTAAGGTGAGATGCTCAGCAAGCCTGGCAAGGAAAGCGTTAAAGGAGGTTACTAAAAAGCAAGTGTACTGTATGGTTAAAGCCAGCGGTGCAGTGGTTGGGAGGGAGCAGCCTGTATGTGATGTTGATTATTTCCTCAATCCTGTCATCCTAAACACTTGAGAAGGAGCTTCAATTCAAAAGAACCATAGTTATTCGCCTGGGGGAGTTAGAGTTCCCCTTGGAAATCTGGGCACTTGGATTCATCCAAGTACCCTGTGGGAGGAGCTTCTGGGTGTAAGGTGTCAGTGTGGAGATGGGAAAAGGAAGAGCAGTCAGACTGAGTTGGAGCTGCAGAAAACCTGCTGACAATTGATTTGTGGTGAAGTAATGCTCTCTGTATACGCTAGCTCCTGCGTAATGTCCTTCCTTCATCAGGATAGTTTGTTATTTTAGTTTGTTTTCTGTTGTTTTTGCCCTCACTATAATAAATGTGCCAAGTGGCTGCTAAGAAAGCCCAGCTGTTGTGAAGTGCACACGCCAAACTCCAGGTCCCACCGGTCCCACGAGTAGACGCAAACAATTCTTAATGCGTTCATATGTATGAACATGACGCACACCGTACACAGACTAACAAAAAGCGGTCTAGGGTGAATTGCCGCAGCCAACTCGCTACAGCAACTCCTTCGCTGCCAACTCAATGCCGCCGATCAGCTGCCAAGGTCAGCTTGCCGCCATCTCACCGTAAAGGTAATCCCCTACTCTTATCCCAAAAATCCTTACCCTAACCCATTAACCCCTTACCCCAAAGCCCTAACCTTCACTCCTAATGCTAATTTTCACCCTAAAAACCATTAACCTCTTAACCTAAAAAGCTAAACCTTAACCATTTACCCCAAAAAACATAATTGGAGCCCTTACCCTAAAATCCCTAACCTTAACTCCTAACCCTAACCACCCAACCTTACCCCTACCCCTACCCCTAAAAAGCTTAACCCCTTACCCTAAACCCCCGAAAGTTAACCCCTTAATAACTTAGCAGCGAGACAGACATCGGCAAGTTGTTCCATCCCGAATAAAAAGTGCCCCAAAATGTAAGAATATGAGTAATCACATACCAACATATGCTGCTATTGATTGTAGGTGAGAAATTGATTTTTTTAATACAATCTTTCAATTCGTTTTCAAAAAAGCAATTATTTACACAGTCCCAATTTCCTCAGTGTTGTTTGCAATGCAATGTTCAAAAGTAAAAGAAACACGGAAATGAATCATAAAAACTACATGAGTGATGGTCTTCCAATGGTATCAAATAACTTTGCCCCTATAAATGTGATTGCATATGACATCACATAATATAATGTCAGATCTTAGGCTATAACAATTTCATTGACGTGTCCCGTTGTCCCAGAAAGGTCTGTCGGGACGCATAATTGTCCCATATATTTAGTGCCTTGACATGAAATACTTAAAATTGCTATAATGAAATCACTCATAAAAACGTAATAGATTTCTACTTGAGTGTAATAGTTACCTTTTCCGATAGATTTCCCCTTACTAGGTTATTAAAATAACAACGTTAGGACACTGCCTCGTCATCTCATGATACTGTAACCCCCACCCCTATAAGCGTTACTTTTTTCTCCCACCGCTACTTGTTACAGATGCAGCGACCGTTAATTCGAACACTTCACGTGTTGTGTACATTGGAATACACACGTCATGGCGCGGGATTTCTTCCAACCTTCCCGCCTTAAGACGCGAGTGCGGCGAGTGCTGAAAATGGCATTTTAGAGTTCTGGTTTTTAAACACCTTAAATTGACACAGTAGCACAGTACTGTGCACATTGCAATTCATTCTTTTCCTTGCACCCAAAGAAATAAAATCCATGAAATTCAACAAAGCAACCGCGATAAGCTGGGGGGGAGGGGCCGCGTTCATGCTGCGTGGGGTACAGCAGTGCACACAAAATCGGCGCCGTGATTTGTTCGGATAACGGCCGCTGCAGCTGCAGTTCTGTGCACGGGTTTCCCCATCCGGCCAAGAGCAGAAATGATAAAAACCCAAAAATATAGCGGCCAAGTGGGAGATACCATTGAGCTTGAAGCATTTTGCAAATCGTTCATTTTAGCGTCACACTTTCATACTGGATTTCAGAGTCCCGTATTAAAAAAACGTAAATGTGACAAACCTAGGTTTAAATCTCCCTCAGGTGAAACAAAATGGCTGCCAAATCTCAGACCAATAGGAAGCTACATCTTCATCTGGCCATTTACATACCCTTTAAAAACCAGGAAGTAATATGGGTAACTTCACCAGAACGTATCTATCAAACTGAAGGGTCCCCAGAGCTGAAACGAATGGGGTTATTGTAGATTAGTGAGGGTGGATTGCTCCTTTAACAGTTTGACAGATATCAGATTCCATAGCCGTGCGACATGGTTTTTAATTGAATGATAAAACACTAGGAGGCAGGGTTATGGTCTGGAGACATATCTACACATTTCCACATTTTTATTCCCCGGCCATAGCATCTCTTCATGTTCCCCTAAACCATCAATCACCCTGATATGGGATTCTCTCTTTCTTTCTTCAGTTTCCTTCTCCGTTCTATTGCATTACTGTACATTTTATGCAATACATGGAGATTAAGGTTATAGTAAGATTGCCACACGGCCCTATAATTAAGGAACAGCTTTGGACAGCGCTGTGTCTTGCACATGGATGAGATATTTTTACATTTGCAGTGACTGAGGCTTCTCTTTTCATGTGAAGGATGTTGCAGGACAGCATTAGCCAGTTCAGGCTTTTAAATCTTGTTGCCCAATGTATGAAACAACACTGTTTAAGTTGTTTCTCTAGTCTGGGCCCATTCCATGGTTATAATAGTGAATGACCAATATATGTCTCTGAACCACCACTTATGGTCTATGACTGTACATTTACATTGTACTTGATTTTGTAACATATGCATGTATATATATATCACACATTTATTATATATATAAAAGTCAAAATCTGTTTGTTTGTGGGTTTGTTTGTGCACGCTCTCATTGGCTCTCGTGCTCTCCCATTGGCTGACTGCGGGGTGGGCCTTGGCTCTCATTGACGGGGCGGACCATGGCTCTGAGTGAGTGCGCTGCCGCCAAGCAACCAGACCCCCCCTGACCCACCGCAGACCAACCCGCCCCTGCAGTGAGCCGCTAACCAACACTCCCCTCCACCCCCGCAGAGCGCCGCCGCCGAGCAACCCCCCCCCCCCACTTCAAACCGCCACCGGTAAGCAACTCCCCCACCTGCACCCACACCCGCAGTGAGCCGCCGCTGAGACACCCTCCTGCCTGCCCCCCCATTGATCCGCTGCTACCGAACAACCCTCCCACCCACCCCCCAGTGAGCCGCCCCTGCCGACCAACCCTCCCCAACAGTGAGCCACCGAGCAACCCTCCCGCCCACCGGAGGAGAGATTGAGGGGTGCTCCAAGGGACTCAGGGGGGACTGGAGCTGTCACCGGGGGGGAAAGGGGGCCCATTCATGTGAAGGGGGGGGGGCGGATTCATGTGAACAGGGGAGAAAGAGAGTATGTCTCATCTCTCTCCATCCCTCTTTCCCCTGTAGTGTCTCCTTATTTTTCCTAGATGTTTATGAGAGAGAGAAAAGAGAGAGAGAGCGAGAGAGAGAGAGAGAAAAGAGGGAGAGAGAGAGAGAAGAGAGAAACGGAGAGAGAGAGAGAGAGAGAGAGAGAGAGAAAAGAGGGAGAGAGAGAGAGAAGAGAGAAACGGAGAGAGAGAGAGAAAAAGAGGGGGAGCGGAGAGAGAGAGGGGGAGCAGAGAGAGAGAGGGGGAACAGAGAGAGAGGGGGTAGCAGGAAAATTACATCCAGGGCAACGCCGGGTATATCAGCTAGTAAATTATATAATGATAGCAAATCCTCCTTTACTAAAACCTACATCATATTTTCTATTTCATCACACATTTTATTTATCTATATTCATCGTTTTAAATCCTTCTGGCTTCCCTAGATCACATTACACGTTTTATTGCATGTTTCAGTAGAGCATATCCCCTTGCATGCACCCATGGTATAATACCAGGCTATCGTGTGCCTAGTGGGGAGTGTGGAATTCCTGTAGGTCAGACAAGTCAGAAGATAATGGAATTACACTAAATCAATCTGTGTTAATAAGATCTGACCCATAAATTATGTTAAAAAGCCTTGGGAAAGGAAAATAACAGGTTTCCTTGTAACGCTGCTATCCCTCACTATAATATGCCTCGATATATTTCTCTGCTCCTATCTCCCTGTATTTCAGTTCCAATACAACAATACACCACTATCTCTGCTGCACAGCACTGCTGTTTCTCACTCTCCTCTATACACTGCGCACAGCGACCAGTTTGTCAGCCCTCCTCTCACTCACTGCGTGATGCACGGGCTGTGTCACACTCTTCTGGTTATATCATGCACGACTCTTTCTTTTTGCTGTGAAAGACAATTTCACATTGTAACTGTAGAAGCCTTTTTACCGAATTACCTTACATTTGGGAATTGATGACGCTGAAGTAGTGCCTGTAACACCAAGAAAGAAATACTAGACATGAGAAGGGAATGAGAAGAGAAGGGAATGAGAAGAGAAGGGAATGAGAAGAGAAGGGAAGGAGAAGGGAAGGAGAAGGGAATGAGAAGAGAAGGGAAGGAGAAGGGAAGGGAATGAGAAGGGAATGCGAAGGGAAGGGAATGCGAAGGGAAGGGAATGCGAAGGGAAGGGAATGAGAAGAGAAGGGAAGGAGAAGGGAAGGAGAAGGGAATGAGAAGAGAAGGGAAGGAGAAGGGAAGGGAATGAGAAGGGAATGCGAAGGGAAGGGAATGCGAAGGGAAGGGAATGAGAAGAGAAGGGAAGGGAATGAGAAGAGAAGGGAATGAGAAGGGAAGGAATGAGAAGGGAAGGGAATGAGAAGAGAAGGGAATGAGAAGGGGAGGGAATGAGAAGGGAAGGAATGATAAGAGAAGCGAATAAGAAGGGAAGGAATGAGAAGGGAAGGGAATGAGAAGAGAAGCGAATAAGAAGGGAAGGGAATGAGAAGAGAAGCGAATAAGAAGGGAAGGGAATGAGAAGGGAAGGGAATGAGAAGAGAAGGGAATGAGAAGGGAAGGGAATGAGAAGGGAAGGGAATGAGAAGAGAAGGGAATGAGAAGGGAAGGAATGAGAACGGAAGGGAATGAGAAGTGAAGCGAATAAGAAGGGAAGGGAATGAGAAGGGAAGGGAATGAGAAGAGAAGGGAATGAGAAGGGAAGGGAATGAGAAGGGAAGGGAATGAGAAGAGAAGGGAAGGGAATGAGAAGAGAAGGAATGAGAAGGGAATGAGAAGAGAAGGGAATGAGAAGGGAAGGGAATGAGAAGAGAAGGGAATGAGAAGGGAATGAGAAGGGAAGGAATGAGAAGAGAAGGGAATGAGAAGGGAAGGGAATGAGAAGGGAAGGGAATGAGAAGGGAAGGGAATGAGAAGAGAAGGGAATGAGAAGAGAAGGGAATGACAAGGGAAGGGAATGACAAGGGAAGGGAATGAGAAGAGAAGGGAATGACAAGGGAAGGGAATGACAAGGGAAGGGAATGACAAGGGAAGGGAATGAGAAGGGCCACTAGCAGTGACAGTGAGATCTGTGTAGATAAAAAGAAAAGACATGATAAGAAAGCCAGAGAGCATCTGATTCTATTCTTTGACAGCATCAATGTTGAGGTATGTTAATGTTGCATCCTAAGCAAATGTGGCTCATTTACATACTTGAGCAATAAGCTCTTCTGCAAAATAAATTGTCAAATGTGTTACAGCTAAGGTCTGCTTACTATCAACCACAATGTATTTGTTTCGCCTTCCAGTCCAGTTAAGAGCAGTAGAGCAGAAAGGTAGAGGGGAGGGAGCTGCTTTTTGGTGTCTAAGCAAAGTAGACTCCATGTCTGTATCCAGACCCCAGCCTGTCATTTGAGTATTCCTGTGTTACAATCATAAAGTGACCAGATGGTATTGTAAGGCATACAGAAGGTTTAAGCCATCAACTGATCAATACCGCAGTGTGAAAATGGCCCACGTTTATCAACTCAAACCTACATCTATCACAGAATTACTGAGCACCTCATACGGCGATAGCAGTTTGGGGCGAGTACAAGAGTTCAATGACCATAGACATTATTATATCATAATGGAAAACACAGGACAAAGATTGATCAGATACCTTTCCACACACTAACATACAATGTGAACCATCCAAGTGCATTTGATTCCATTCGTCCTCTCCAGTCTCCACTTCATTCCTCTGCTTTTTGTTTCAGAGGGTTTAATGCCAGACGTGCTTAAAGAGTTAGCATTATTATGAATCCTGCTACATAAAACTTGCCTCCTCCTGCTTTATTTCCAGATCACTGGAAAACAACCTACAATATTCTCTGCCGCTGAGCTTCAATGCAGCGGAGACCTGCAATGTTGTGAAAGTTCGGAAGCATCTATTACTTTAACATCTAGGCATGATTCCCATGTTGGTGCATTTAAAAGGTATCTTTAGCCCGCAATGAACCTGCATCTGCATTCTGGAAATAAGGACATATCGGAGGCTTAGGACTGCATAGCTATACCTCAGTGATGCTTTATAATACAGCATGTTTATTTTCTACAGATCACTGCATCTACCTAGAGCTGCAAATCCACTGTAGATACATGTACCCATATATATCAGTATACCAGCGTACAGAGAATATACACCCTGTGCTACGACTATCACGTTATACTAATACTGTATATACTGTACGTATATCCTGATACTGAAACCGAGGCCTGTTTCGCAGCTGAGATACAGTATGTTCGTGCTCTGATCTTTAAATGATCCCCTAATTACCACAATATTACTATTAGTAGCAGTCTACAGTAAGGAATACCTTGCAATCATTTTTAATAGCACACCGTTCTTCTGTGAGCACCTTCAATTATCATCCTAATGTATACACACTGTAGTCAAACATCATACACAAGGTCATACACACTGTAGTCAAACATCTAAATAATCTTGTTTATTTTCTGAATAGCAGCGGAGTTAGTCTTACTAGTACAGTAGGTGCACATCAGTCTCATAAAATAAAGTAACACGGAATATACCCAACGCAAAGATGGCCACAGTAATATTGTTCACAGAAGTAAGGTTATGGAGTAAATATATAAGTATTAGTAGAAAGGTATGTTGCCCTACAAGTGTAACTAAAAGGTAATTTACAGTTTTGCATGGATTATGCAACTGTGGGGGTCTCCATTTTAGGGCAAACGTGGTGCAATTCATAGGCAAAAAAAGATCTGCACCATAAATATCAAAGGGAAAAAAACCCTGTTGATTTCAATGGGACTTTGTTCTTTAATACTGTACATAAGATGCAATTATTTTGCCCAGCATGCGTCTTAAAACACAGACCCAAATGTATAAAGCACTTGATTTGGGAAGAGTCTATTGGAGGTGTTTTAGAGGAGCTCTGAAACACACAAAATTATTCTGAAATGTGTCAACTGTTGCATTTCTGCCTGTCATTTTTCTCTCATCACAGATCTCTGCCAAGAGGCTTAAACCTCCCTGACTAACAACCTTCATTTAATGTACTAAAGTAGATTAACAAGCATCTTACGTTTGATGAAGCATCAAACAGACGATAAAGAATGGATGTGTGTCACACCACATTTTTCTTTACATTGATGCAACAACCAAACTGATTTATGATGTCTAATCCATTTTGATTGTTATTGTTATATCATTCTTATAATGGTCCGTCTAAACCAAAATGTTGACCCTTTTAATCTATTCACTGCATAGAAAGTAAGATGATGACATATGTAAGTGGAAATAAAATGCAGACATGTTTGGATTTCTGCTTTTGTGTTGAATACTGGCACACTCTGTTCAGCTTTCATGATAATCCAAGAGGCACAACTGAATGTAATTAAACTCAAAGCGTTTTTCTTTTTATATATATATATATATATATATATATATATATATATATATATATATATAAAGAAAAAAAACTTTGAATTTATGTGTACGTATATATATACACACACACACCAGCAATAAGGACAACACTGCAGTAAATAAAACAATAGTGTGTGTGTGTATATATATATATATACACACACACACACACACACACACACACACACACACACACACACACACACACACACACACACACACACACACACACTTTATTGTTTTATTTACTGCAGCGTTGTCCTTATTGCTCAGTGCCCTGTGATCCCCATTGCTCTTTTATTATTTAGGTCATCTTATCCTTTACATACGTACAGTATAAAAGAACTGCTACTTTGTCCTAAATGTATCAACATACATTTGTCACATTAAACCCTCCCTTCCTGCTAATACCCACGTACCAAGAAAATCATATACAGTGTACACGTATTGTGCGGCGCAGATCTAACATAACGTGTGTGTTACATAACTGGACATCACACGCTCTGCATACCTATTCCAAATCATTACAATCAACAGCAACAGACCTCACACAGGGCCCTGCGCACCAACCCAGTGCAGCCATTCGGTCACTCTACATTTAACACACCATTGCAGGCAACTGATAGAGGAATCAAAGGAGATACTGTATGCTTGATGTTTTCCACATCACTCTATTCCTAGAAGTAACACTTTCAGCATGCCCCATATCACCAGGTATTACTAGTTCTAATGCTACATATGGTATTTGACTAATATATTAGAAATGATCACTGGCATTTCCAAACACAGCTACCAGAGTAGATATAAAGATTAATTAAACTGCAATACTGCAGATCAGAGCACCATCTCACTGAGGCCCAAATCCACAAAAGTTTTCTAAGCTTTAGCTCCCATTTAAATGAATGGGAGTAAAGGTGTGCTAAAATGTGGCATCCGTATGTGAATCTGGGCCAGATGCTCTAATTGCAATTGCAGTTTAATGAATAACCGCCATAGCATCCCATATCATCCTAATAGAGTCCTGATTACCCCTAATACTATTGTCTCAGCATATGTTGAATTCATGCACAATCCTACCCTTCTCTCTTAGCATACAGAGAACTGACCACTATCCTACTACTTCCACTGAATACCTGTACCACAATATGTCACTAAACCTGCATGGAGAGATTTAACAACCTATGATACCACTACTGTATCTCAGTAAAGTCAGTCCTGATAGCTGATACAGCCCAGTATACCACTGCCCTAGAATATAGAGATCTTTACCCCTATCCTACAGTACAACTATTCCAACTTCATCCGGTTCCTCATATTGCTACTACTCCAGTAAAGACTTTACACACTATTCCTACTACTTCTTTGATACACAAGATCATATCCTATACCTAACCCAACATACTAGAACCCCCTGAACTTGAACTCCCTGCCTACTGCCCTCAGTAGTCAAGAGCAGATTCCCACCTAACCCCTCTCCATCTTACCATATCATCTTACCCCTTCCAAAACACACAGAAAGCTCAGTCCATCCGGCCACTCACACAATGTAGAGATGTAACACCTTATACCCCTCTTTGCCAGCACAAAAGACAGCCCGGCTTCACTTTTCTAATATGTAGACTGAAGAATCACCCTATCCCTCCCTCAGCAGACAGAGAGGACCCCAATGCTACCCTTTCTAAATATAATAGTGGGCTGGTTCCCTGTGCTGCATATTCCCCATCAATAGATGAGGTGACATGTCAACCAAATTCTTGGTGCAGAGACTACATATCCCACAATGACACCTCTCCTAGTATAGAAGTACAGCCGCTCAACCCAACCCACCACACAGAGGGACATGACTTCCAAACTCTACCCTATCACAGAGACCCAATGCCAAATTCTGACTCTTCTCAAGGTCAGACACAGATCGGACACTCCAACACTTCTCTCCCCCTGTGAGCTGACACCCTCCTCTGAGCCTTTCCCCTTACAGACCTGACACTTTCTTGAGTCTCAGATCACCTGAACAAGTCCAGGCTACACCTGCTTTCCAAATAAGCTTTGGTGGGTTAAAACCCCCCAGAAACAAACGGAAGTAAAGATTTCCTTGGCTGCTGCAAGAATTACTTTAGCCAGATCAAGCTGTTAAATACCCCAACCCAATTTTAAACTGTGAGCTGACTCGACCTGTTCCAATGATCACAAACCAGGAGGCCACGTTATAGCACATTGTGGCCCCTCCTCCAAGGACCTCGCACCCCCTCCCACACCCCACCGCACATAGACATGGCGCACACATCATCTCAAACATGCTAAGAAGAGGGAATCAAAAACAGACTGTGATGCACATAGTGACATTTAGGGGCGAGGGGCAATGGGGGACACATTAGTAAAGATGACATTCTCTTATGGGGACTAAAGAAAGAGTATTTGTAACAGAAAACTGCACTAAGCTGCAAAACAATGAATGACATATGCCACAGTTACTATGTATGTATGTATGTATGTATGTATGTATGTATGTATGTATGTATGTATATCTTTATTCCTATAGCGACCACAGTGTACTCAGCGCTTTACAAAGAGACCATACAATACAGGGAATTATTATTCAATAAGTACAATTAGTGCAACAGTCAGACAATAGGAAAGGAAATCCCTGCCCAGGAGAGCTTACAATCTGTGCGGCGGCTCTGCATTTTCTGCTCTGTTTTGAAGCCCAGAGCTGCTTCCCACCATGCCTGGGTAACAGTCAGGTAATAACAAAGTGTACAAAGTTGTGCGGGAGGCACAATGTCTTCATCAGCTTCCTCAAAGGAGAGTGTGTTGCAAGTGAAGAGAGAGAGAGAGAGAGTGTGAGGAGAAGATGGACATATAGACCTTACACATAAATATATTTATGATCAGAAACCACAATGGCAATTGCATAGAGACACAGTGGTGGAAGGGAAGGTCTGAGACGGATAAGGGGGGACTGCTAATGGTCAGAATGGTACATACTATACCTCATTGTGGAAATAGGAGCTGCCTCACTCCCTGCGCTGAGCTGTGGTTCCCATTCATTCTTTAATCCTGCTCTGGGAACAGAGAGCAATTCACATATCTGCTCAGTGCATCCTTTGTGTGTTACTGCAGCACTATCAAGAGCTGCTTACAGCCCCAAGGATCCCAGATCTCAGAGCAAAAAAAAACAAAAAAAACCCAGGGATCTCCAATCACAGATCACAGGATCTCAGGCTCGCAGATCACAGGATCTCAGGCTCGCAGATGCTGCAGGAGGCTCAGCAGACAGGGGGGGCTGGAGGTTTCCTGCTCCCGCATCCTTGCCCAGTCACACCTGCCTGTTATCTGGTGCACGCACCAGCCCTATCCTTGCTGTCCCCGAGAAGCTGGGATCTCCTCCCATGCACGGAGAGGACACGATGCCCAGCTACAGGCACAGCTCGCAGGGGGGAGCTGCACAGCTCCCGGTCTGTACCAATCCCGCAGCACCGGAGGGGGAGGGCAGGAGATGGTACACGCGGAGCTGCCTCTCGGCACCCAAATGCTTTTAATTTATACAGTAGAGATAAGGTGCAAAAGCAGCACACATCCGTTCTTCCTGGCAGCAAAGTCTGCCAGTGACGAGCAGTGCTCTGGAGCAGTCCTCATTTCTGCGGCCGTCCCACTGATTTGCATTCCTACAAAATATCTGGGATACGACAAGTCAATTATGCACTAACTGTCTGTCTGGGGTATATGTATCAAGGCAAAACGGGAGCAATTATGGTGCAAAGAAACAGCCATATGTATTCAAGCAAAAAATCCAATTGAAGTGAAGGATTTGTTTTTATATACACACAGTATGGTGCAGTTGTTTTGTCTCAGAACTGCTCCACTTTTGCCTTAATACATATTCTCCTTAGTCATTTGAGTCTTCTCAATTGTAAGCTCCTGGGGGCAGCTTGCCTTGTGTGTACTATTTTATTTTTGTACAGAGCTGCAGAAAATGTGGGCACCATACAAATAAAAAAATAATAACAGAGGTTCCCATACTGTATTTATTTACAGAGGTCCCCCTAGTTACAAAACATATGAAGCTTGTGTCTACAGGCAGTCCTCGGTTATCCGACACAATGCGTTACTCAAAATGGCGTTGGATAGCGAAACGTTGTAAAGCGAAACACGTTTTCCCATAGGAACACTGTTTAAATGAAAGGTTCCGTTCCTGAAGGCATTTTTAATGCTAAAATACACCAAATATTTTACGCAGGCAATGAGATATGCAGCACACACAAATTATATAGTGTATATACTGTATTATATATATATATATATATATATATATATATATATATATATATATATATAATCTAACATAATAAATAATATATATATACATACGCTGTTACGACACTTTGCAACGTTGTTTATGTGTGTGTATATATATATATACATATATATATATATACATAAAACAACGCTGCAAAGCGTCATAAGAGCGTTGGATAAGCCGTTTTGGCGTTGTAAAAATGAACATAGGTATGCATTGCATAGCGTTGGATAAGCCATTCGTTGTAAAGGGAAGCGTTGTAAAACGAGGACTGGCTGTATTCAGCTCTTTCCATGGCAGGTGGGCCTGTAAGGCTGTGAAAGCTTCTGTAGTGATACAGCATAAAACCAGGACTGAGCCTGTTAAGTGACAGACAAGTCCCCTGCAGTGAAACAGGGTCATTAGACATGAATGGGTGACACTTTCAGTATGAGAGTGGCAAGTATGACTTAAACCGATTTAACCCTTTAAGCGCCTTAGTTACCTGCAAACAATAGAGTCCTGGGATGCCGACAGCTTTCCCTGGGCCCAAAACTAGAGTTTCCACCTGGACCTCCATGTCGGTGGCCTGCAAGCCCTCCCTCTCTTCTCCCTATACTTTCCCCTCACTCCCCCCCCTCTCTCTCACACACTCGCTTTCTCACTCCCCTTCATTTTCTTACTCCTTTATTTATCTCCCCCTTTACACTCACACTCCTTCTCTCTCGGTTCCCCTCTCTCCCTCTGTATTTGTACCCTCTCTCTCCTCACTCTACCACTCCCACCATGTTTCTCTCTCTCTGACCCTCATGTATCTCTCCCTGCTCCCACATGTATGTCTCTCATCTCTCTCCATCCATCCCTCTTCCCCCTGCAGTGTCTCCTTATTTTTCCTATTTGTATATGAGAAAGAAAAGAGAGAGAGGAGAGAGAGAGAGAGAGAGAGAGAGAGAGAGAGAGAGAGAGAGAGAGAGAGAGAGAGAGAGAGAGAGAGAGAGAGAGAGAGAGAGAAAAGAGAGAGAGAAAAGAGAGAGAGAAAAGAGAGAGAGAGAAAAGAGAGAGAGAGAGAAGAGATAGAAGAGAGAGAGAGAGAGAAAAGAGAGAGAAAAGAGAGAGAGGAGAGATAGAGAAGAGAGAGGAGAGATAGAGAAAAGAGAGAGAGAGAGAAAAGAGAGAGAGAAGAGAGAGAGAGAAGAGAGAGAGAGAGAGAAAAGTGAGAGAGAGAGAGAAAAGAGAGAGAGAGAAAAGAGAGAGAGAAAAGAGAGAGAAGAGAGAGAGAGAAGAGAGAGAGAGAGAGAGAGAGAGAGAGAGAGAGAGAGAGAGATAGAGATAGAGATAGATAGAGAGAGAGAGAGAGAGATCTTTTGGGGGCCACAGAATCAGAGGACCACACACAATACTTATGACAATATTATAGCAAGGATAAAAGGATAAATTGTCCCCCAGTGTCTCTTACTCTGTCCCGGTGGCCAGATGCTAAGTAATGGGCCACTGTTGGTGCCGGCACAGCATTGGAGCTCATGTAGGTGTTAATAGGTGCAGGTCTGGTACTTTGCAAAGAAAAGTGGCAGATGTGTATGATGAAAAGGATACTGAAGTGTTATAGTGCTGATCGCTGGGATGTGACTGGGCTCTGCAACTGCGCTGCATCTCTCGCCAGGCTCCTCAGGACGTGCCTCTCCTCTCTGTCTCTCAGCAGGTCTCCACTCGTTCATGTGCTCCTCTCTGGCTATATCTTTCTCTTAACACGTTCTTCCATGGCGTCATCTTCCTTGGACATTCTATCATCTTAGTCCTTTCCTTGGTTTCTAATTGTTGGCCGAAGAGCATGCCCATTATTAAACATGTGTGTTCTTAGGGGTCTTACACTCCTCTCTAAGAATTTTACCTTAGTGGGGAGGCCTCCGGCCATGAAGTGTCCCATGTTGGAGGGAAGCTGGGCCGATGCGGCCAGGTGTGTAAGTTATGCCTGACTTCCAGCATCAGCTGGCCAGATACACCTGTTAGGGGGGTTAGCAAGAGAGAGCCCAGCAGCTCAGGAGAGCTATGGCCCTCCGGCACACTGCTCCCTGTCTGAAGCCCTGAAGGAGTCTATAATGATCTTTGTTGTAAGAACCATTTTAAGGGGTTACTGCTATTGTGCCTAATTTAACCCCTTTAGTAGTATTACGATTAATACACTCTTCTGCTTTTTTGTAGGTTTTCTGCCCAAATGCCGGAGTACTTGAATTATGACATGCACCCCTCAAAGTGGGAGCGTTTAGGAAAGCAGGAAGCACCAAAGGGCAGAGTTACAGTAAAACTCATTCCTAATGTACACAGCTTTACAGAAATGTGGCTATTAACACCTTAAGTGCCATAATGATGTACAGTGTGTCAATAAAAGTGCCACCCCAGGAGCCCTTAGGACATACACCATACGCTATTACCCCTTTCTCATGTTTAGGGTCTGTACAAACATCCGGCCCGACGGCCTGAACTGAAAGAGCATGAAGTGATTGCTCCAAAGAGCGGCCCTGTGATGCAGAGGTGCCGGAGGGTTCGTTGTCACAGGGGCTTGGAATGTTGAACGCAGCAATCATCATGGCACTGAAATGGTTAATAAAGCAGCAATCATCATGGCACTGAAATGGTTAATAAAGCAGCAATCATCATGGCACTGAAATGGTTAATAAAGCAGCAATCAGCTCGACTTAGCACAACAAAATAAACACCTCTTTTCTTTTTACCATTGTTAAGTCCTTTTGGGGCTTTTTTTTCAGCAGCCCCGCCCCTTTTAAATCCTCCAGTTGAATCCTGGAGATATCACTTACTGAAAATGTGCCTCCCTGGGAAGTTAAAATGGCCACTGCCAAGAGGCTGCTATGGTAACAGCTGATGCCAGTAAAATATTAAACAGCTGAAAACTGAGCAAAAAATAAATAAAAATAGAAAAAACGAAATGGTAGAAAAAGATCCGCACAGCCTGAACTGTCAGGTTATGTTACGACATCTTTTTGGAGAGATTGTTGCATTAGGGTAGGGTTGCCAGATGGCTTCTCCAACAAAAAAAAACTGGACACAATGGTGAAAGGTGCAACGCATTCGAGACAGACACACACTTCTCCGCTCCATGCTGTTTCCTCCTCTCCTTGGTCCCACCCCCCAGGGTCCTAACACCTTCCCCTGATTGGCTGCTGCTGGGTAATGCAACCAATCAGGATGGGGGAAGCTTCCCAGCCCCCTAGCAGCAGCCCTGCTCTCTCCCTGCTTAGGGAAATTCCGTGGCCGCCCCAAGTGGGTCAGGTCACTATGTCCATAGAGGTGATACCGGACACATACATGTCCAGAGAGGTAATACCGGGCACATACATGTCCAGAGAGGTAATACTGGACACATACATGTCCAGAGAGGTAATACCGGACACATACATGTCCAGTATTATCTCTATTTCTTTTTACTGGACAGTGTGTCCAAATACATGACAGTCTGGCTCAATGCTGGACACCTGGCAACCCTACATTAGGGTAATGTCAGGTAATATCATAATGGCTGGCACTCTAGTTGTCCTTATGATGTCCCGGGAATGTCATGCGGTTATTGCTAATTTTCGAAAGGAAGATTTTTTTTTATTACATAAAAATCAAATACCATTTGTAATACTTATTTGAAAGTTTCAACATCTTCCCGGATTACAACAAAATATTCCAAGTACATCACGGGATGTATGAGTCAAGAGATAACCAATCACCTCCACAGAACTAGGGACAGTCTCTATTTTACGATTCATTCTCTGGAGTGCAAAGTGCAGTTTTCTATTAGAAGTTATATATCCTGGACTGGTTGAGCCATCCCAGGGTATTTAGAATCACATCTTGCAGTTAACGTATGTTCTCTCTACCTCTTGTTTCTAAAGCTCTCTACCGCCTTAGGCTCCGGCCTCATTCCTCACTGCTGCACGTGCGCCTGGCGTCCTGGCGGTGTGTGCAGAGTTTAAAGCCGGATCGGCGGGCTGTAGGGGAACTCTAGGGGAGCGCGGAGCTATGACGGGGCATATCTGCCCTTCCATTGGTGCGTGCCGACCACGTGACAGCGTCGCAGCGCAGGAAGTCAAAATTATTGTCTTCCCTGCCAGCGTACGCCTCACAGCACTTTGCGTGCCCGCACACACACGGCCACTGGGACCTGCCCCTTAGAGGGCTGTGCTGCGGTGTGTGGCTTGCACACCAGAGCGGCCACTGGAGACCTGGCCTTAAACCTTTCTCACTGACTGCCCCGCACCTCTGGAATGTCCTTCCCCTCAATATCCAACCAGCACCCTCTCTATCCACCTTTAAGACCCATCTTAAAACCCACCCCTTAGCGAAGCATATGCGTAGCTCCGTGGCTGATACTGTACACCTCATACATTAACCATGGCCCCTGCAGATGCACTTACCAGAACCCCTTCCTACACCCTCCTACTGTCTCTGTACGTTCTTCCTAGTTACCAATTAGATTGTAAGCTCTTCGGGTCAGGGAGTCCTTTTCCTAAATGTTACTTTTATGTCTGAAGTGCTTATCCCCATTATGTGTTATTTATATTATTTGTTATTAATATGATTATGTCACGTCTATTACTGCTGTGAAGCGCTATGTACATTAATGGCACTATATAAATAAAGATATACATACATAAGAGGGAAACTCCGCTGGTATAGCTCTCCGTGATGTTTGTCTACACCCCAGTTCTAGGTAACAGTTAAGGAGGACACACAGTATCTTCTCAGAGAGACCCCCTCCCCCAATATTTATCTAGAAGGAAATTTCGAGACTTTGAAAGTTCAGAAAGTATCTCCGAGACCAGCACTGGAGACAATAATCTGCTGATATAAATCAAAAACTGCAAATGAAACCCAAGGTCAGTGAAAGTGAGAGAGGGAATGCTGCAGGAAGAGAATATAATATGATTTAAAACAAACTGTGAATACTATATAATAAGCCCTTTCACTGCCAGATGGGCCTGCAATGCACTGATGTGCAATGTGTTTGCAGGCATTCTGGCCACACGTGAAAGCTTCTTCAGGGAGATTTGGGCAGAAATTGCAGGAGATTGCAAAAATGTCGTTTGACTCTTTTGACTCGTTTGAGTCTTCTTCATAAGCAGGCATGGTATGGTTGCAGTCCCCTCGGGCAGAGAAGGGTTTAATCAGCAATAATTATATTTTCATTTAACACTGGGCAGTATACAGTGTGCGGTAAAATGTAGACCTTTTTCCGTGATTATCTACAGGAATATATATAAGCGCTATAATATAACATACAGATATCTGTATATTACATACAGTATTTAGCTATCATCAATCAAGCTAATTTTGGTGCATGAATCAAAAAAAGAAAGTAGATTTCCTAAATCGCCCATCTTCAGGGTTGTTCCAATTTAGCAGAGCAAGGCCTCAATCACACTGTGACTTAGGGCCTCATGCAGAGAGCATCGTTATTTCGAAATTCGCCATTTTTTGTACAATTTCGCGCAGAAACCGGCAGAAAATGGCGAGTTACGAAAAACGCGCCATTTTGTTTTTTCTATTGCTAAAACTCGCCTCGCGGCTGGCGAGAACCTCCATCTCGCCATTTTTAAAACTCTCCGAATGCAGAGAGGTGCGAACGGCATGTAGCGGCTGTTCGCGCCAAGAAAATGCCGCGATTCTCGCATTTTTGCCGCGCCAGGAAAAGATGGCAAGATGGCGCTCGCCGCCTATAGTAAAGGGGAAAAAAAAGGCGCGAATTTGTTTGTACACGTTTCTGAAGCGCGCATCTCGCCAATTTAAACTCGCCACACGCATCCATGTTAAACATAGCAGAATTCGCACTTTTCTGCATATGGAGAATAAAACTCTCCAAAAAAGCTACTTTTTATGAAATTCGCCAATTTTAAAATTCTATGCTCTCTGCATGAGGCCCTTACTGTCTCTTCCATGGTCGACTCCCAGCATATAAATTACATACGATTACTGTATGTAATGTAGAGCGGAAACTCTGAACATGCACTACTGTAGTGCCGACGAGTATTCTAAAACAAATCTGGGGCAATCACCAACAAGACCCAGGTACATGCTGGGCACATGCTGGGTACATGCTGGGTACATGCTGGGTACATGCTGGTTACATGCTGGGTACATGCTGGGTACATGCTGGGTACATGCTGCAACATTTCAGTGACATTTCTGCAGACAGACTAATGGCCCATCGGATTAACAGCGGGGGTCCCTGGCAGTTCCATTCAAACTGAATGGGACGGTCAGGAACCCCTGCTGTGTTAATCCGATGGAAACGACCGTTTCGACCTTAGTAGGTCTTTCTCAAGTGAAAACGCATGCCTAAGGTCAAAACGGTCATTGTGTATGGCGCAATAAATTTGAACTTTTGAAAAATCCGTGGAGCGCTGGATCCTTCCTTTTATAGTTCAAGTCTGGATGATGGTAACAGGTATCCCTTTTTGAACCAGCAGCACTGGTAATACGGTTATGTATATGATTTATGGTGTGCAGCATATAAATTGTTTTTTTGTCTTAATCCGATGGGCCTTTAGTCTCTGCAGAAATGTCACTGAAATGTTGCAGCATGTACCCAGCATGTACCCAGCATGTAACCAGCATGTAACCAGCATGTACCTGGATCTTTCGGTGATAGCCCCAGATTTTCCAGGCAAGTTTAAGGCAAGTTTTAGAATACTCGTCAGCGCACCTGTATTTTGACATAGCAATAAATTAAATTGATATGCAGGTGATGAACACTGTGATATATACAGGGACAGTCTGCAAGCAGAAGCTTTAACAGTGTTTTTCAAACAGGGTTCCTAGGAACACTTGGTTTCTGCATGCACATTTTCAGGTCATTTGTAAAATTGTACCAAATACAGAAGAATTTACAATGCATCTGATCTCAGACGCGCTATTAGAGAGGGTTGGGGGTTCCTCACAATGCATCTGATCTCAGACGCGCTATTAGAGAGGGTTGGGGTTCCTTACAATGCATCTGATCTCAGACACGCTATTAGAGAGGGTTGGGGTTCCTTACAATGCATCTGATCTCAGACGCGCTATTAGAGAGGGTTGGGGTTCCTTACAATGCATCTGATCTCAGACGCGCTATTAGAGAGGGTTGGTGTTCCTTACAATGCATCTGGTCTCAGACGCACTATTACTTGCGTGTCCTGATCTGTGTGACTGGTTTATTTCAAGTGCCGGTTGTACAGTATTTAGGGCCTCATGCAGAGAGCAGCGCTATGCAGAATTGGAGAGGGGGAAAAATTTTACCTTTTTTGGAGAGTTTTTATGTCCATATGCAGAAAGGGCAGAAAACTGCCTTTCTGCATATGGAGAGTTTCAACCAGCGCTATAAGCGCTAGTAGCGCTGTTGAAACTACTGGGGAAAAAATCGCGTTTTTTTTTTCCCTCTCCACCGGCCGCGGAGCGCCAGCTGCTTGGTGGAGAGGGAAAATGTTGAAAATCGCGCCATTTTTTTGCCGCGAACAGCCACTAGATGGCGTTCGCTGCTCTCTGCATACGGCAGAGAAAAAAACTGGAGAGAATTTAAACTCTCCAGGCGCGCGGCGAATTTGAAGGGGAAAAAAAAAAATGGCGCTTTTTTTTAAACTTGCCGGTTTCTGCCTTTCTGAAGGCAGAATCCGCCAATTAATGCCGCTTTCACTTTTTGCGCTGCTCTCTGCATGAGGCCCTTAGTGTGGAGTTAGAATCAGAAGGGAAGTGCTGTGTATACTAGCAGGGGTGGCTGAACTTGGGGAGTAACGGTGGGTTAATTTATTTTAAAAGTGTGTAGTAATTGAAAGCCTGTAACTAACTTTTGTTTCTCTCTCCTGCCTGATTGAGCCTGCAGTGGGTGTGGTTAGTTGATTGCTAACCTAACACACCTGGTTGGTGTGTGTGTGTCTCTCTATTTAAAACAGAGGCTGGTAACGAATCCTAAACTTGCATATTCTGGTCTGTGTGACTGGCTGATTTCAAGTGTGGAATTAGAACCAGGAGGAGTGCAGGTTGTATTAAGTGTGGAACTAGAACCAGGAGGAGTGCAGGTTGTATTAAGTGTGGAACTAGAACCAGGAGGAGTGCAGGTTGTATTAAGTGTGGAATTAGAACCAGGATGAGTGCAGGTTGTATTAAGTGTGGAACTAGAACCAGGAGGAGTGCAGGTTGTATTAAGTGTGGAATTAGAACCAGGAGGAGTGCAGGTTGTATTAAGTGTGGAATTAGAACCAGGAGGAGTGCAGGTTGTATTAAGTGTGGAATTAGAACCAGGATGAGTGCAGGTTGTATTAAGTGTGGAACTAGAACCAGGAGGAGTGCAGGTTGTATTAAGTGTGGAATTAGAACCAGGAGGAGTGCAGGTTGTATTAAGTTTGGAACTAGAACCAGGAGGAGTTAACACAAGGAAAGGGTTAAACAAGGTATAGTATATTGAAGTACAGTCAGTTATTTGTACTTATAACTCCATAGTTGCACTAATGAGCAGGATTGAGAATGCCACTCAATGCACATCTTGCCACATGTATGTGCACTTGGAGCAGCTGTTCCAGGGAGCGTACCGCTGTGGGAAGTGTGAGCGGGCGGTCTCTTTAGAGTCAGAGATTGCTGATCTGAAGAGGAAACTTGCAATATTGAGGGACATTGACAATCTTGAAAGGAGTTTAGTGCTCACGGAGCAGGCCCTGGCTGGGACTAGTGGTGCAGATACTGGCGCTGTGAGTGAGGAGCAGGTAGGTAGCTGGATTACAGTTAGAAGGGGAAGCAGGGGCAATAGGGAGAGGCAGGCCAGTTCTGAGCTGACACATTCCTATAGATTTGCCATTTTGAGTGAAGATATTGGGAGTGTCAGGACAGGAGGGTCTGGGACTGACCCGGCGATCTGGGTACACATTGGCACCAATGACAAAGTTAATCACAGATGGAGAGTCCAAAAGAATGATTTCAGGGATCTAGGCCAAAAGCTTAAGGCAAGGACCCCCAAGGTAGTATTTTCTGAAATACTACCAATGCCATACAAAAAGTATGATGTTACAGACAGCACTCACAGGATAAGATAAAAATCTATAATGGCTGGTGCACGGGAACGGCAGGAGGGACCCTTAGCCCTCCCAAAACTATAGTGCAAAAATAGGGGATGTTCCCAGCATTCAATGAAAATATAATGAGTCAACACCGGAATATGCCAAACAGATCAATTGTATTGAGAAATGTACACAGAATACAATCTGGAGGATGCTACAACTACCCTTAAGGGGATCTATGCATACAAACAAGTGCCAAAGTGGTGTGACGGGAAGTGGGGGAAGTGGGGGACGGAAGGGAAAAACAAGGGACAAGGGGAAGGTAGTAACAATTCCTAATGGCAAAAAGTAGATGTAATACTGTAACTGTAAATACTAAACCCAATTGGCGTCGAAAGGCAGGAGTAGACGAGATAATAGTACAGACTGGAAAAAAAAACTTAAACGCTTGCTAATGCAAAAAGCCTGACAGATAAAATGGGGGAGCTTGAATTAAGCAGTTCAAGCTGCCATTTAAAAAAAAAAAAAAAAACTGTATGTGCATCAATACAATCTATAAACTGACAAGTGGTTAGCTAAGTTGCCAATCGATCCGTTCGTCTATGATTCGGCTCGGGGGGTTCACTAAATGGCTGTCAGTGCAGCAGAAGAGGATATAAGAGGCAAAGCTCTGCGGGGATGATCATGTGACCATGCAGTCAGTAGATACAATTACTGCACTGCTAGAGAGAGGGCAGGGTTCAAAAAGGGGTGTACCAGAGCCTGTTTCTGAAGAGGAAGGGGATGCGACTTTGTAAATGTTTGCTATTTTTTTTAAATGCTACAAGTATTTCTTCATAGTACAGAACTGATTTATTAAAAAAAAAACCACACACGTAGGATATTGCTTGAACTGCAACTTTAATAGCTGCAAGTGAGCAGTATGATATCATTGGCATTACTCAAACATGGTGGGATGAAACTCATGACTGAGCAGTTAATTTAGAGGGTTTTACCTTTTTCAGAGTGATCGAGCAAATAGAAATTGAGGTGGAGTATGTTTATATGTTAAACTGGATCTAAAACCTATTTAAGGGAATATGCTTATGAAGGGAATTATGAAAATGTGGAGACCTTGTGGATAGAAATGAGAAGTGGAGGTAAAAGTATAAAGAAAATGTTTGTAGGGATATGCCATAAACCACCAACTATCAGTGAGATTGAGGAAGCTAAAATACTTTTGCAAATGGAGAGGGCATCAAAACTAGGTCATATTTGCAATGATATTAGCATTACAACAAAGGGAGTGTATAGAGAAACCGAGTATAAGTTCAGGACCAAAAAGTCAAAAAGGAATAGAAGTATATAATTACATTAAAAAAAAATGGAGCATAGGTCAGGTTGAGAGGGTGTATTTTAAAAAAAAAGCGCCATCAGGGGCGTGAAGTTTTTGTTTGTGTTTTTGTTAATTTTATGTAGTCCAATAAACATTTTTTATTTTTCTACTTGCTGGTGAGTTTCAATTTTTAAGGAGCCTCTGCCTCATCGATTCACCCACTACTTTTCTCTTAAAACAAGAGGAAATAGTTTTTTGGTGGGATCTTAAAGACAATTATATGACCCAAATTATTGAGGAACCAACACGGAGAGGGGCAATACTGGTTTGGTCATATCAAATAATGTACAGTAGAAGTAATAACAAATATTCAAGTCCAGGAACATTTGGGTAACAGTGATCATAACATGGTCTAATTTAAATAAATTAAACTTTAGAAAGGCAGATTTTAATAAACTGAGGTCTAATCTAGTAGTAATACAATGGGATGATGTTTTTGCAGGGAAAAATGTAGAAGATAAATGGGCAGTCTTTAAAACATTGTTAGAAAAGCACACTTATCAGTGTATACCCTTGGGTAATAAGTATAAAAGAAATAAGTCTTAACCAATGTTGCTAAATAAACAGAGCAAATGGAAAAGAAGAGGCAGGCGTTTAGATTCTTGAAGTCTGAAGGGACAGAGGCATCGTATCCGAATTATAAGGAATGTAACAAAAGTTGCAAAAAGGCAATCAAATTAGCAAAAAAAGATAATGTTAATTTTTAAGTCTAAAGCATTTATTCCCATGATGTTATTTGTATTATTTGTTATTTATATGATTGTCATGTGTATTACTACTGTGAAGCATTATGTACATTAATGGCGCATATAAATAAAGACATACATACATAATGAAAAAAAGGATTGCAATAGAAAGTAAGATCAAACCTAAAAAGTTCGTTAAGTACCTTAATAAAAATAACAAAAAAATAGAAAATAAAATATAGGATCCTTTCAGTGTGAGATGGGCAGGCAGATTATTGGAGATACGGAAAAAGAGAGGTATTAAGCAAATTCTTTACCTCTGTGTTTATCAGGGAAGAATCAATTTCAAAAGTAAGGCCATAGGAGGAAGCTACAACCTCTATATTAACGAACAATTGGTTAACTGAGGAAGAAGTTCATAGGCGGCTTGATAAAATTAAAGTTAATAAGGCACCTGGCCCCGATGGCATACATCCAAGAGTTCTCAGGGAGTTAAATTCAGTAATAGCCAAACCATTACATTTAATATTTAAGGACTCCATTTCCTCAGGCTCAGTACCACAAGATTGGCGTTAAGCATATGTGGTGCCTATATTTAAAAAGGGAGCTAGATCCCTACCAGGGAATTACAAACCTGTAAGCCTGACATCAATAGTAGGGAAGCTACTTGAAGGTTTAAAACAGGATAATATTCAGGAATACCTAATGGAAACAAAATTATTAGGAATGGATTTATGAAGGATATATCATGCCAAACCAACCTAATTTGTTTCTTTGAGGAGGTAAGTAGGAATTTAGACCAGGGTAATGCAGTTGATGTGGTCTACTTAGATTTTGCAAAAGCTTTTGTTACGGTTCCACACAAGAGGTTAGTGTACAAAATAAAGAAAATTGAACTCAGTAATAATACATGCACCTGGATTGAGAACTGGTTAAAGGACAGACACCAAAGGGTTGTCATAAATTGAACTTTTTCAGGTTGGGCTCAAGTTGTGAGTGGAGTACCTCAGGGATCGGTACTGGGACCCCTGCTTTTTAACTTGTTTATTAATGACCTTGAGGTCAGCATAGATAGCAAAGTCTCCATCGTTGCTGATGACACTAAATTGTGTAAGGCTAAGGCCCCACTGCACTTGCCTGCACACCCGCCTTGCGTCCTGGCGGTGCGTGCACGGCACTTCACCTTGATCTGCGGTCCGTAGGTTCCTTATTTCGGCACGGGGGCGTGGCCAAAATGGGTCGGGTGGGTGTGGCCATGACGGGGGTGGGCGCAGTCATGATGGGGGGCCGGGCCTGACATGCACAACGCAAATGAGTTTCCTACACATGCACCCTTAAAACATATTTTAGCATAGAAAATAACATGATCTGCTCTTAGTGCAGACTGTTATATTGTGCAGGGATAAGTAAACCATAATTTGTGCTTTGCTGAGTCTGTGTAGCTGTGCATTTCCCAAAGCATGCCCCCCCCTCTCACCCGCAAACAAAGTGGCCTTTTTTCATGGTGAAAATGACTGCACCACTTAATTCTTTAACACATTACTCTTTACTAGTTTTAAGCTCTTTTTTCAATCCCTTATAAAAAAATGCCCTCAGCACATTAATAGACTGCAGCGGGAGGAGGACACACTTGTCCAGCTCACCCCTCCCTCCCCATAGTCCCCTCCCCCCTGTTTATCTCCTCCTGCAGCTTACTGGTGATCTGATGATTGCATCTGACGCACCGTGTGACGCGTCGCCGCTCGGGAACACAATCCTATTGTAGCCCCAGCTGGCTGACGCGTCACAGTACGCAGTGAGCTAGGGAGCGAGGAGGGACCGGGGACAGCCAGGAAGGAGGTAAGGAGCTGGTGGGAGGTGCGTGCCGCCGACTGCAGCGGGGACCTGGCCTAAGGTAGTAAAATCCGAGCACGGTGTCATTTCTCTCCAGGAGGACTTGGAGAGGCTGGAAACGTGGGCAGGTAAATGGCAGATAAGGTTTAATACAGATAAATGTAAGGGTATGTATTTGGAAAACGAGACTGATGGAGAAGGATTTAGGAGTGCTTGTAGACAGCAGGCTTAGCAATAGTGCCCAATGTCATGCAGTAGCTGCAAAGGCAAACAAGATCTTATCTTGCATTAAACGGGCAATGGATGGAAGGGAAGTAAACATAATTATGCCCCTTTACAAAGCATTAGTAAGACCATACCTTGAATATGGAGTACAATTTTGGGTACCACTCCTTAGAAAAGACATTCTGGAACTAGAGAGAGTGCAGAGAAGAGCCACCAAATTAATTAAGGGGATGGACAATCTAACTTATGAGGAAAGGCTAGCAAAATTAGATTTATTTACATTAGAAACAAGGCGACTAATAGGGAATATGATAACTATATACAAATATATTCGGGGACAGTACAAGGAGCTTTTTAAAGAACTATTCATCCCAAGGGCAGTACAAAGGACTCGGGGCTATAACTTAAGGTTGGTGGAAAGGAAATTTCACCAGCAACAAAGGAAAGGGTTCTTTACAGTAAGGGCAGTTAAAATGTGGAATTCATTACCCATGGAGACTGTGATGGCAGATACAATAGATTTATTTAAAAAAAAAAGGTTGGACATCTTTTTAGAAAGGAATAGTATACATGGATATACCAAATAAGTTTACATGGGAAGGATGTTGATCCAGGGAGTAATCTTATTGCCAATATTTAGAGTCAGGAAGGAATTTATCTTTCCCCTTATGAGATCATTGGATGATGTTTCACTGGGGTTGTTTGCTTGCCTTCGCTGGATCAAAATACTGTAAGTACAGATAATATTATCTGTAGGATAAAATATCTGTCTAAATTTAGCATAGGTTGAACTTGATGGACGCACGTCTTTTTTCAACCTCTTCTACTATGTAACTATGTACAGTAGAGTCTTGGTTATCGAACCTAAACGGGACCGAGACCAACATGTTGGATAATCGAAAATGTTGGAAAATCAGGAAACATGAGGGGGGAGTGAAACAAATCAAATATTAATGCAATATGAGTATGTAATATATGTAATATATTAAATGCAGTATTAGTTTGTATAATACAGTACATACATACACATGTATTAGGTTTATTAATACAGTACATAATTATTCAACAATTATTGCTTAAAGAAATGAGTTACGCAGCGAGCGGCGGGAGCGGGGCATACGCGTACACAGATGTTGGATAAATCAAAAGGTTGCATAACCGAAGGTTGGATAATCAGGACTCTACTGTAACTATATTAGAGAGGGTTGGGTTTCCTTACAATACATCTGATCTCAGACACGCTATTAGAGAGGGTTGGGGTTCCTTACAATGCATCTGATCTCAGACACACTATTAGAGAGGGTTGGGGTTCCTTACAATGCATTTGATCTCAGACACACTATTAGAGAGGGTTGGGGTTCCTTACAATACATCTGATCTCAGACGCGCTATTAGAGAGGGTTGGGGTTCCTTACAATGCATCTAATCTCAGACGCGCTATTAGAGAGGGTTGGGGTTCCTTACAATGCATCTGATCTCAGACGCGCTATTAGAGAGGGTTGGGGTTCCTTACAATGCATCTGATCTCAGACGCGCTATTAGAGAGGGTTGGGGTTCCTTACAATGCATCTGATCTCAGACACGCTATTAGAGAGGGTTGGGGTTCCTTACAATGCATCTGATCTCAGATGCACTATTAGAGAGGGTTGGGTTTCCTTACAATGCATCTGATCTCAGACACGCTATTAGAGAGGGTTGGGGTTCCTTACAATGCATCTGATCTCAGGCGCACTATTAGAGAGGGTTGGGGTTCCTTACAATGCATTTGATCTCAGACACACTATTAGAGAGGGTTGGGGTTCCTTACAATGCATCTGATCTCAGGCGCACTATTAGAGAGGGTTGGGGTTTCCTTACATTGCATCTGATCTCAGGCGCGCTATTAGAGAGGGTTGGGTTTCCTTACAATGCATTTGATCTCAGACACACTATTAGAGAGGGTTGGGGTTCCTTACAATGCATCTGATCTCAGGCGCGCTATTAGAGAGGGTTGGGGTTCCTTACAATGCATTTGATCTCAGACACACTATTAGAGAGGGTTGGGGTTCCTTACAATGCATCTGATCTCAGGCGCGCTATTAGAGAGGGTTGGGGTTTCCTTACATTGCATCTGATCTCAGGCGCGCTATTAGAGAGGGTTGGGGTTCCTTACAATGCATTTGATCTCAGACACACTATTAGAGAGGGTTGGGGTTCCTTACAATGCATCTGATCTCAGGCGCGCTATTAGAGAGGGTTGGGGTTCCTTACAATACATCTAATCTCAGACGCGCTATTAGAGAGGGTTGGGGTTCCTTACAATGCATCTGATCTCAGACGCGCTATTAGAGAGGGTTGGGGTTCCTTACAATGCATCTGTAAGGGTTCCAGTCCTGAGTTTTGCTGGAACATGCCATTACAGCCATCTTTGGCCCTTGCAAATCTGTTCCGGGACTTGTAATTGGCTGCACCTGTTTCAGGGCTTTAAATAGCAGTCAGTGACTTTCAGTCCCGGGCCGAGCCCCGACCACCACTCCTGTGCTGCCTGCCTTGACTCCAGCCTGTGTCCTGACTTTGCATCTTTGTCACCTGCCTTGACCTCTGCCTGGATCCCGATTATGACTACTATAACAGGACTCTGTCCCCTGGCTCTGGTCGGTTATCATCAGCTCTGCGGGTCCGCTTCCTATCGGAGACGAGCTTCGTTAATACATCTGAGATCAGATGCTATATTAGAGTGGGTTGGGGTTGCATAAAATGCATCTCACCTTAGACACATTATTACAAAGGTTGGGGTTCCTTACAATGCATCTGATCTCAGACGCGCTATTAGAGACTGTTGGGTTTCCGCAGAATTTCACACTATAGTTATAGGGTTCCTTAACCAAAAAAAGGTTGGAAACCACTGAGCTGGAGACTCAATTGCAAGATCTCTCTGCCTGTGATATAAGAAGCAGTGCAGAGGCTCCTCCACAATAGAAGCAGTACAATGTCACTGTCTGTGACAAGCAAAACAGAACAGAACACATAGCAACAGAAACTGACTGATACATGAAACCATTGGTCTCTAAGGCTGAGTCCCCGCTGACGCTGAGCACGCTCATGCTTGAAGAGCGCTCCAAGCATGAGCGCTGGGTGTCCTGCATGTACGCGCGCGGGGAGGGGGCATTGCGGGTAGTTGAGCGCTCTGGAAAGTATAATTTTTTTTGTTTACCTAAGCGCCGAGCGTGTGTGCCCATGCACAAGCGTGCGCGCATAGCGTGAGCAGGGACTTACATATATCTATATATGTAAATAACCGCCGCAAGCGCCGCCCGCTCAGCGCGCTCAGTGATAGCGGTGACGCAGCCTAATGCTGTACTGCAATAGTTGCCGCCATATAAGAGAGCTCTTGTCTGTGATACAGAAGTGGGGACTGCCTTTGTGTCTATGGTGCTAAGCAAAGTTCATTCCCTAAACCTATCACTTTCAGACATTGCAAACCATAATCCCCGGATAAATATCTCCTATCGTGCATTATGCTAAGTCTTATAGCATGGGATACATATGCTGCAACATCTGGGGCTTTTAGAACAGGAAGATCCAGGGAAGAGCTCCCTGACTGAATCCTAATACATTGGCTACTTCAGCAGTGCTTTGTCAAATGTGCAGCACTGAAAAACTGTTACGTACAGAATAGCCAGAAATGAAATATGCATCTCTGGGAGTGGGATATAGAGCCGGCAAAAAAATATAGCGCTGGAGGGCAAAAAAAAAAAAAAATCACATACACTTAAAATCTACAACAAAAGACAAAGAATCAAAGAATCCCCAATTCTACATCCCATATTACAATTATTTAGTATATTTCAATATGTTTTTTTTTATATATTTGTTCTTCATACGTTCATACAGTTTGATCCTTTGGCCAAAACATTTTAAGCCTGCAACCTCTTCAAGGTACCCCATTTCGGCAGGTCCTACACTACCTATTTATACTTTCTTATGTATTTCTTCCATTGCATAGAGAGGAAAGGAAACAAAATACAAACTAAAATCTGCAACCTGGCCAAACTGAAATAGCCAATAACGTATCACTTTTATACCCAGTAAACAACTGCAGAGAGTTCTCATACGCAGCATTAGGAGTTACACATAAAGAATCTATCTATCAAGTCCCAGAAACGCATCTAGATGAACATCAAACGTTATGTTGTTCCTGCTTGTGACTGCATGAAACGTAAAAAAAAAATAACGTTAATAAAAATTGTACCCACACTGAAAACTCATAAAGAAAAAAAATCAGTAAAATCAATGTTTCAGCTGGTGCGCCCGAATGGCCAGGTTTTCTTGCAAGTCAGTAGGTAAAGTCTGAAGCATACCTTACAAATGGATAAAAAACAAGTGAATTAAATCATATCATAATGTGGTTGCTATAACAATATTATTTCAAGATTTTCTGCCGCCATATGTGAAATCAGGGATAACATATAAGTGCAAGCACTGTGTACCCTATAGAAAAAAAGTCACGGACACAAGCAGGGAAAATACACAATAGAGCTTGATACACTGACCTCAAGAGACACATTAAAAACGCCTCACTTAGGAAGTTCTTTGTCATAGTATTGTGGTTGTAAAACGAGTATAACTATATAACGAGTATAACGAGTAAAACTGTTATAAAAATGTCACCTAAATTATGAAAGGAAAAAATCCCAAAGACATTAAGGGGCCTATTCTATAAGCCTTCATAAAAAAACGCCGTCAGTTTTTTTGAGCGTTGCTATCATGGTATCAGAAAGTCTCGAATACCTGTGATAGCAAAATTCCCAAAATCGGCGAGTAGCCGGCGAAGTGATGATCGGTCTCCCCAAAGGGCAAATCCGCCAATCTGGCCCAGCTGATCCCTGCGCAAATCTCACCAGAGATCGATGGTCCGGGGACCCCCTGCTTCCCGGTATACGGGCCTCGTTCTGGGGTGCCGGTATCTCCTATGCTTTTTATTCCCATGGTCATGAGTCGCGAGACATTTAAATGCATAGGAGATACTGGCGCCCCATGACGGGGCCTGTATCTCAGGAAGCAGGGGGTCCCGGACCTCAAATCAACACGGTTCTGCTCCGGAGACCCCCTGCTCATCTACACTAGTATTAAAATGTATATTAAAACAGCTTCATTACCTTAGCGGCTAGCTGCTAAGGCAATGAAGGGGTTAAACCTCAATCGCCTGTATCTTGGGGCAGAGGGGGTGGATAAAGGGGGTAGTAGTCCCAGGGTGGGTGGTTAGGCCTGCCTGGAAGGTTACGAGAAGAGTTAACCCCTTCACTGGTGGGAACTGCTATGGTAATGGAGGGGTTAACAAGCTCCGCTGCCCCCCGGAAGGCCTAAACACCCACCCTTGGGACTACTACCACCTTAACCCAATCCCTCTACATCCAAGAAACAAAAATAAACACAACAACCCTACTACCCACCTCCTCTAATAGCTAATTTGCCCATTATTAAACACAACATTAGCCAGCCAGCATAAAGTAAATAAAAAACGTTCAACATACCCCTGCCATCATGAAGGGCATCCTCATCAGCATACTGCAGGTCCATCTCCTCTGTTGCCAGCAAGAGTTCACATAAAAATACAATTTAATGGCCCCTAACCCCTTAATCACCATAGCGATTAATAACCGCTATTGTAATTAAGGGGTTAATCCAAATTCCCCCGCTAACCACCGAGGAGGCCTAACCACCCACCCAAGGGCCACTATACCCACCCTCTACCCATTGGTTGGCATAGTGGTACAGCTTAACCCCGTTATAGCGCGGTCCTCGGGGGCCACCCGCGACCACCGCGTTATAAAAGGGGTCGCGGAAAAAAATATGGTGGTACTGTGTCCACCGGAGGGGGAACGCTGAGAACTCTCCCAGCGTTCCCAGACCCGGTGGGGCAGCGGCAACAGCACATAGCACTTACCCGGCATCTGGCAGCTCTTCTCCCTGTCTCTGCTTCCTGCTTCTGCTTCTGTCTTGCGAGAGCAAGCTTCCTTAAAGAGACAGTGTGTCTCTGTGTGTGTGTGTGTATTTGACTGTGTGAGACTGTGTGTGTGTGTGTGCCAGTGTGTTAGTGTGTGTGTGTGTGTGTGCAGTGTGCTGTGAGTGTATGCAGTGTGCGGTGAGTGTGTGCAGTGTGCTGTGAGTGTGTGCAGTGTGCTGTGAGTGTGTGCAGTGTGCTGTGAGTGTGTGCTATGAGTGTATGTAGTGTGCTGTGGAGTGTGCTGTGTGTGTGTCAGTGTGTGTGTGTGCAGTGTGCTGTGAGTGTGTGTGTGTCACACCTGTATGCCCGCAGACCTGGCTAGACCCCAGTACTGAGGTGGGAACGGTATGATACCACACACCCACAGCAGTGGGAGCAAGCCCGGAGTGTGGTATGGCGTTGCTGGGCCTGTTGGAAGAGTTGTTAGTGTATACTTGCAACGCTTGGGGAATGTCCATAAGAATAGTCGTGTCCGTGTGCCAATGTTCAGGAGTCCAGAGGTTAGAATCGTCAGAGTATAAGCCAGGTCCTAGGAAGCCAGAGGTAAGCGAAGTAGTATGCGTAGCAGGGTTCAAAGGGTTACCAGAGAGCAGAGTAGTCCAGGGTAAGCAGGGGTCAAAGTCAGGGAAATCCAAGGTAACACAGGAGCAGGAAATCACAGGAACACAGAGGGAGCACAGCATAGGTCAGGTACACACAGGGAAACAGGAACTATGCAAAGCGAGGAAGAAGTGGACAGACAGGGGTTATAAAGGAGGGCATACCAATAAGAGAGAGGGGAGGAGTAGAGAGAGAAGTGGGAGATGACAGGGATAGGACAGGGAGAGAAGAGGAAGAGACAGAAGGGGCAGTCAGGGGAATGGCCTGTAAGGCTTGGGAGGCGGAGACCTGGGGAACAGGATAAGAAGACCCTGTGCGCGCGCCCCCTGTAACCTGGGGATGCGCGCACACAGGTTGCAACACAGAGAGGGACGGCATGGAGCAAGGAAAGACTGCAGGAGGAGCACGGAGCCCAGAGAAAGGGGACGAGCGCGACACATGACCGCGAGATGGCATGCAGCGGCAGGGAGGATGAAGCAGGTGAGCCCGGGGGAGTATTGGCGGAGCGTGTGCGTGCACCCTCCATGGGCTGAGGGAGCGCACGCACCGGACGTGTCACCAGGCGTGCGGAACGCCGCGCCACAGGCGCCATGCAAGGAGGAGGCAACGGGACGGACGTCACCACAGGGGAAGGTAAAGCAGCTACTGCGGGGAATAGGGAGCGGGGAGGATCAAAGCAGGGACTCAGGGAGCGCGTGGGAATGCGAGACCTGCGGGGAACGCGCTGCGGCAAGGGTAGAGAAGTAGAAGATGAAGGAGAGGAGTGGGAAGGAGTAGGAAGGGTAACAGGAGATGGGAGAGAGGGACCAGGAGAGGAAGGAATCTCCTGAGTCGTCACAGTGTGTGTGTGCAGTGTGCTGTGAGTGTATGCAGTGTGCTGTGAGTATGTGCAGTGTGCTGTGAGTATGTGCAGTGTGCTGTGAGTGTGTGCAGTGTGCTGTGAGAGTGTGCAGTGTGCTGTTAGTGTGTGCAGTGTGCAGTGTGTTGTGAGTGTATGCAGTGTGCTGTGAATGTATGCAGTGTGTTGTGAGTGTGTGCAGTGTGCTGTGAATGTATGCAGTGTGCAGTGAGTGTGTGCAGTGAGTGTGTGCAGTGTGTGTGCAAAAAAAAAACTTAATTTTTTTTTTTTAATTCGGGGTCCACGCTCAAACCGCGTTATAAGCGGATCCGCGTTATAACGGGGTTGAGCTGTATATCATACCCATATAATATGGGCATGATAAGCCACTATAGCACTCAATTGTTAACCTAATACAAATCATTCAGGCCAAAAATACACAATAATAAAAGAGATACAAGCAACTAAACACTCCAACAATAAAAGAACTAAAAAGCCTAATAGTACACATCACAAAAAATAATCTTTCACCAAATTACCTACATTTTTTTATGTTAAACCAAAACAATACAATTAAATAAACACCTATTCAAGCAAACTATTCAACAAATAAAACCACTAGCCAACCAATCAATTAAATAAATAAAAGCACTAGCCAACAAAACAATTAATTAATTTAAAACACTAACCAATCCTAAAATGTACTAGAAACAAGCCATCCAAATTCCAAACAATTGAAACCAAACAATTAAAAGAAATAGAAAAAATGACAATCAATTGTAAACAAGCATTTGCCAAAAAATGCATTGCCTGTCCCTGTATTTATCTGTACCCCAAAGGTGCACAGATTAATCCATTATCAGTCAATCGGCAAGCAAATACATAAAAATAAATAAATACAATAAAAAAACCTGAAAAAGAAATATTTACATACATTCAATATTTTACTTACTTTTAGAAGTCTCCACCCTCAGAATCCCATCATATCTGCAAGCTCTCGGACCACGACGTCATCACCCGCAAACCTTTTTTAGAGCAAAGGAGACCAAAGACAACACGAGGCCGAGGAGGAGGTCAGGAAGGAAGCATCCTCGCAGGAGGACAGTCGAGGAGGGGAATGCAGACCCGATCGCAGAATTAGTGGCGAGTAGCTCTGACACTATCCTCTCCCCTGAGAACCTTTGTATATATTTGTGACTTTTTGGGGGTGGGGGGTGTTGAGGTTCTTCTCTGTTCTCCTGCACCACGATATCATTCCATTATTGCTTAGAAATTATTTCTTCTGGAGTGCTACCTAACACACATACTTTTTGTTACAAATATACAGTAGGGCCCCACTCATACGGCGGGTTCCGTTCCAGACCGCCGCCGGAAACCGGAAGTCACTGAAAAGCGAAACATATCATTTGCTGTGTCCACCAGTGATTTCCGTCACCGCGATAACCATGCGCGGACTCGGCGGCTCCCCCCCTCCTGTGCATGCGCAGAATCTGCCGCCCCCCTTCTGCTTATGTGTAGACTCAACCGTCCCTTTTCTGCGCATGCGTGGACATAGTCATTCCCCATCTGTGCATGCGCAGACTTGGCGGCCCCCCTTCTAGGTACCGCCATATTGGCGGATTGCAGAGAAGCGAAACGCAGAGAAGCGGGGCCTTATGTATGTGCAATCCTGGGATGCGCTCACATGGTGCAGAACTTCAGATGCACCTTTATTTGCAACAAAAATAAATGTATATATTGAGGCTGTAATTCTGCCCAAAATTACATTTGGTGTCCTAAAGCAGTTCTTCTTCTTATTGTATTTTTTTTAAAATTAATTTTACCTTATATGCTGCTTTTCACAGTACAAAGATGCATACTTTTTAAAATGTAGAGATTTATATAAAAATCAGTACTAAGATTTATTTACACGAAAGTAAACAAATATAGAAAGCTATCACTGACTTTGGGAGCCTACACTCTAAGGAATGGATTTAAACTCACATTAGCTTGAATTAAGATTTTAAGTTTATTGAATCAGTCTCTAAGGGATATGACGGAAATTATAATCATACAATCATATAATATATATATACTAAGTTATTGTATTGGGTATCTCAAATGTGGTAGAGTTAGTTTCTCAAAGCTTATGAGCTTCCTTATTAATCTGTCTATATATTTGTTTCCTTGTTTTAATTGTTTATTATACTCAGCCCCCAATGAAACTTGCAATCAATCTTGACCAACCTGATATAAATGTTCTTCCTGCAAAGAAGATAGTGTATTCCTGTGTCCTAGAATATGCCATCACACATCCGATTTGGGCAGAGTTGTGTCTGTTAATGTCTTAGTCCATTAAGAACTAACACCCCATTGGCTTTAGTGACACTATTAATACCAGTCAACAGCTGACTGATGTCCACTTTGCTGATTAAAGAGGCAGGCAATGGTCAGTAACAGTATGTATACTCAGCTCTCTGCCACCCCTTGGGAGAAAGACTGATCTTTAGTTCTATAGTTACAAAAATGGTTTCTGATTTTCATAGCTGTTGCAGTCCTGTTAAAATTGTACAAAAATGAGTACTTTAATAGTAGATGATACCTTTTTTCATTTGAACTGACTGAATATATTTTAAAGACAAAGACCTTATCTGATAGAATGTACAGTAGGATGATTAAGTGGAAGAGGTGTGGTTGAGTAAAGTAAAGCAGGTTATAGAAGTTCCTATGCTACGAGCTACTGTACATATCCAGCATACAGTATGTAAATGTGTCATTACTCTCATGTTCTGTAAGCAATGTACAGTAAATAAAAGCATCACTTGTGAGCACATTCACGTGTCTCAGACAGCTCTGCAAACCTGCGTTTCACCATTATCTCTTAGCATACATTGATTCCACTGCAGCCAGGAATTCTGGGAAAAGACATGCAAATATGCCGACAGTATAACTTTTTACTTTATGTGCCTTTTAACATGGACCCCTATAAACCTGCCGTGGTACACAGCCTTTCAGCACAGCCGGGGTTAAAGCAATGCATAACCGGATCCCTACTCACAGACAGCTGCTTTCACCTTTCGGGTCTCTTCAGTGTCAGGCTGGTTATACTGGCGTTATTATGTGAAGTTGGGATAGGTTTCAACCACACACTTATATACGTTATGGTGGCAAAAACTCTCCACCATATAGCATACAGCAATATATATATTTATTCTGTATATATATATATTCTGTGGATTTGTGCTCATTCCCATTGGCTGACTGTGGGGCGGGGCTTGCCTCTCATTGGCTGACTACGGGGCAAGCCAGGCCTTGGTTATCATTGAGAAGGATGGCCGGCGCGCGCGTGAGCCAAACAGGTGCCTGCAGCGGGACAGGGCCTGCGGCAACTGCTGTGACCACCGCCAGGCCCCCCGCAGTCCCGCCAGCCCCATTGCTGCCCCCCCTGCAGCACCGCCACCCCCCCCGCGGCCATCCCTACCACAGTCTCGCCACCCCCCGTGGCCGTCCACCCCCCCCAGCACCGCCAACCCCCGTGGCCGTCCCCAGCGCAATAGCGCCTGGCCCCCAGCATCACTGCCAGTCGCCGGGCCCCCCGCAAGCTACCGCCCCCTCCGCAGTACCGCCGGGCCCCCTGCATCACCGCCAGGCATCCCACCAGCTATCGTGTCCCCCCCAGCACCGACACCCCCCCTGCGGGCAGCCCCACCACAGTACTGTCGGGCCCCCCATATAACCGACAGCTACCGCCCCCGCAGCACTGCCACTCCCCGTGGCTGCCCCCCACCCCCCGCAGCACCACCGGGCGCCCCGCAGTACCGCCACTGGCACCCCCCACAGCAGCAACGTTCACCCGCAACCACCACCCCCACCCCGCAACAACCGGCCCTCTGCAGGTTTTTTTACGTGGTCGGTGTGCTATGGGTTGGAGGGGGGGGGGAGGAGCCGTGCTCCTTTCATTTGTCCTGGTCCCGATGGTTTCTGTTGGCGGCGGGGCTTGCCACTCATTGCCTCGCGCTCTCTGACTGCAAGGCGGGGTGACGTCACGGGCAGGGCCACGTTCGGAGCTCGGAACTGGGGGGGACCGGACCTGTGAACAGTGGGAAACCAGAGCGAGCCGCCGCGCAACCCTCCCACCCGCCCCCGCAGCAGACAGCCACTGATGAGCAACATGCCCGCTCCACAGTGAGTGAGCTGCCGCTAAGCAACCAGCACCCCCCCACGTGACCCACTGCGACCAACCCAGTCCCCCAGTGAGCCGCCCCCGAGAACCCCCCCTCCCTGCAGTGAGCCACCGCCGCTAACCAACACTCCCCTCCACGGCCGCGGTGCTCCGCCGCCGACAAACCACCCCGCAAAAAACCACCCCCGGTAAGCAACCCCCCTCCCACAACCACAGTGAGCCGCCTCCGCCGAGACGCCCCCCCCACCACTGAATATATATATATCCCTTGTCTGCTTTTCTAAGTTGAATGCATTGGGCATCTGGGGCAGTCTTAAATAAAAACAAATTTTATTACATCACAAAAAGATTAAAAGGTGTAAGTTTTCACCCGCACCATTCTGTCATTTTTTTGTGATATAATAATTTCTTCTTTTTTTCGACGACTGCTCTGGATGCCAAATTCATTCTATATTGCTTAGATTATAATGAAGCAGGGATTTTTAGCTCACGTTTTTCAGCCTTGAGCCTTTCGGAGCATATGTTTCTGATGCATCTTACAGTTTACATTTGAGGCAGATACAGTATGTTAGATACAGAGCCTCATACATACAGTGCCTCATCTATTCTAATTCTAATTGTGCAACTCTTCCAGCAGCTCCAGTTGCTCCATATAACCACTTACCAAATTACTCACTGGTGCGAACAGGGTAAAGCAGATGCAGAAATACTGAAATGCATATAATACTTAAATGCTTCTAATATATTGCAGGCTTTGTTTAAAAAATAAATATATAGATATAGATGAATAAAAACAAAACATAAAATTACAGCGCCACACAAGTATAATTAAGTGATTCAACCAATATGTGAGAGAACAACTCCTATGTTAATTAGTATCAATTGACAATCCACATAAAAAAACATACAAACATACTGTACACCATATAAGACAAGGAAAAGGGATGGGAAAGGGTAATGGAAACAAAAGGAAAAGGGGGAGGGAAAAGGAGGAGGGAGAGGGGGGGGGGGAAGAAGGAAGGAAAAAAAGAAAAAAGCAAATAAAAATGAAAAATAAAATGCCGAAAATAATAAACCTTATACAGTAGTAAAAAATAAAAATGAACACTGGAAGTCCCAGAAAGCTATCCGCAGGATCCACAACCGTTCTCGATCTTCTATAAAACAAAAAGGGACAGCGCGGGCTCCATATTGTAAATTGTAAAAGGTTTATTACCACAATGCTAAAGTCAGTGCACTCATGACAATTCAGTAGAAAAAGCGCCTTGGATAGAAACTGTGGAATCTGCCGGTTTAGGGCTTGAAGCTTGGAGTTGGAGGCGTGCACTGGTCTTCCGCATACACGGTTGAGTGGTTCCCTTTAGTGTGCATCCACACAATGGTCCCCCGACACATTCGTACTGTGTCTGCGCTCCCTAGTTCCGCTTGCATCAGCTCTGGGCAATGGCAGGTAAATATTAAGAACAGTATCCAGGATCATCCAAGACAGCATTTCACACCCTTACGCGTTTCGTCGCTAGGGTAAATGGCGACTTCATCAGAGGATAATGAAATGGAGGAGTCCACATGACTTAAATAGTCCTAATGAATTGTTTACTTACTAATCTAACTCCACCCAAAGAAATGAATGAGAGAGACTTTAAAATAAATCGGCTAGGAAACAAAGATGACAACAACTATACATTACATAGTATACATCTTGGAGTCAGGAAGGAATTTATTTTTCCCCTTAATGGTTTTTTTTGTTTGCCTTCCTCTGGATCAATAATGAAGTATAGATATTGGATAAAGTATCTGTTGTCTAAATTTAGCATAGGTTGAACTTAATGGACGTATGTCTTTTTTCAACCTTATCTACTATGTAACTATGTAACTATGTAACATAAAACAGCTTCCCGGCTTCTCTCACCAGCAGGCGCTATGGAGACCTCTGACGTCAGCGCTGGATCAGCGAGGGGTTGGTATGGTGGCCTCCACGGTCCAAAAAGCCCAACAAGTTTCGCCATTGAGATGGGAATGAGAAGAAATGATCTCCTTACACTGACTTGCGTGACCCAAGGATGCCCCACCTTTCCTCCTCCAGCTTCCCCCAATAACAGACATCCACACATATAACAGGCCACAGTGTATACGGGGTATAACACCCACAGCTTTTCTTAACTCCAACATATAATCATTGTATATACCCTGTAAACTGAACCGTGCCAGGCTGCCCGTAGCTATGTCCTGAGTCCACGTATATGCTTGGCTCGTGATCCCCCCTGCTGGACAAACAACCAGCTCAGCCATCCTGGTCCATTTGGTACCAAATGGACATTACGCCACCTTCCCGAAACAACTCAGAGCAATAGCCAACCATCTGCCCTAGGACCCAGTTTGGCACCATGTGAAACCCCTGCCACAAGGGAGACTAATGCCTTAAACTGACCTCACCGCTACACCAACAAAGCTTCAAGGCCATCCTGCATGCCCACATTGAAAATGTCCATGCCCACCTCAGACAGATGGATGCCATCTCCCTGAAAAAGACCCACTTCCAGTACCTCCAATTCTCTGTGCTGAACAACGACATACTCAATATCCTTAACAAACCGCACATTCCCCCTGTTAAGTTTTCGCCTACTTCGCTCAATTGCCATAATTTCCCTAGCCCCCTCCAGCACAGCCTGCAGACCACCTCTGACCAGACTATTACCAACCCTGAAAATAATGATAATAGTTGCTCCAAATCCCGCTTCATGTCGCAAGGCCACTCTAGTGGCCGCTGCTGCCACAGGTCGTTACCCCCCACATAGAAGACCAGGACATCCGGTCACCCAGACCGCTGCCTGTTACACAGGACATCGGGGAGGACATGAGTCCACCACATACCCTTCTTCCCAACCGTGTTACCCTCTCTATGTCCATGTGTAGGCCGAGCTGGATCCCATATGGCCAAACCACCGTCTTCCTAGCCGCCCAAAAGACATAAGAATCTCTGCACATCCAGACCACCGAGGCATGAACCTAAAAGGAAATCAACCAATTTAAATATAATAAGCCAGCAACTGTAGCCTAACGTAGCTTGCGAACCTTCTGGATTCCCACCTGCCTATTCTCTCAATTACCTCCTCACCGAGGCCCAGCTTCACCGTTTCTGTTGCCGCTGCAATGCAAAAAGTATGGGACCCGTAGGATGCCACATCGACTCCCAAGTTTTTTTAAGCATAACCGGAAACCTCGACAGAATTGGAACCGAGTCAAAGGCCACCCATTCTCGTGCAGCAGATAATGCTTCATAAGCTCCCAGCACACCATAAGGGTATATTGGTGCCTCAGCCAAAACAACCATATATAGTCATGCTCCCTTACCCGCCTGATGTGTTTTAGACTGCCTTAGAAAAATTCTTACCTGCTCCAATAGGATCTGGCCCCACAGCAGTCTGGCCATAGCAAACCTTGACACTGCAACCAACTCACCTACCATCAATGCCCCCCAAAAAGCCAGTATAAACGCTGCTCCAAACAGGTTAGTCTCAAACTCCGAAAAACTACCCTCGGTCGAAACCCACAATAAACCCTCCAGAATCCCGAGGGCAACGACCTACGATTATCAGGCCTGACTCTCCTTCCGCCAGCATGTACTTTACCAGGAAATGCTTTGATATGTCCTCCCACCCCATTAAACGCTGCATAAAGGACAATCCTGCCCAAAAAAATGTCAACTGATCTGGCCGACAATCCCAACTCTCCCCTTTTTTTTTAACAATATAACTAGCAATGCTGAGAAACCTTCATCTCTCACCTTGGCTGCACCACATCAACCACGTTACCATACCACTTTTGCCATGCTCCCCCCACTGCTCCGCTGATCCAACACCAATCCGCTACCCAAAAATGTTTCAAGACTATTTAAAAAAAAAAAAAACCTTAAGCACAGCCAGCATTCCTAGCCACGGCCACCCCTGTTCAGTATCCCTGGAGCATGACATGGGGCTTGAGCTGCCGCAAATGGAGTATGAGCCAGCAGGAAAAAAACGTTAGCAGCACTTGGAGCCATTGGGGTTTTCAACCTAAAGGGTGAGCTGGGAGTCCCAGTCTGGGCGAACGTGCTGGAAGCCAATGGGGCAGGGGTGGGGAAAGACTGGCGTAGGCCTATACAAGATTTGTAGGGCCACCGCTGGGTGATAGGGTCACGGGACAGGCTAGGGATGCTAGAGGAGCCTACAGAATAAAAGTGGGCCTGGGCCAGTGAACGGCCCTGCTGGGGCATTATCCTTGTTCCCCATCTCCATTCTCACTGGCAGAGGGGAGTACCTGGCAGGTCTAGTCCACCCTTCCCCTATGCCCAATACCCACCATTGGAGGCCTAGAATCCAGACGCCACTGCACAGCCCCACCTTCCTGCTGGGGCTCAGCCTGCCAGGCTGCCTGGATCTCCTCGTATGGCAGGCTCTGCCCCCTAGCTCACTCCCACATGACTGTGCTAAAGAGGACTCTATGGCATTCCTACTTGTTCTGGGTCTTCCCCCATGCTGCAGGTTGCTCTCCCGAGCCCGGCACTTGCCTGCCTCGGTCACCACACTGCCGCGCCTCGTGGCTCCACGCACCGGGTCTCAGTCAAGTAATCGGGCCGGAGCCAGGAACCAGACGCCGCCTGCAAGCCCACCTCCTGCTCAGCTGAAAATCTGCTCCTGGCTCCTTAACTCAAAGATTAGTGAAGGCATCCGATCTTCCTCAGGTGAACGCTGGCTGGGGGGACCACCTGTGAGCCGTTGGATTGTCAAGGAACCACAGGGGTGTAGGCATGTTCCCTGAAGTAGCAGGGGCAGGATCACAAACAGCCATCAGAACAGCAGTGGCAGGAGGCACAGTAGCAAGGCCTGTCCTAGATTTTTTGCACCTCCTGGAGCGTCTGGAAATGGTGAGTTTGTGCAAGCAATTTTAGACACTGTGATAAGGGAGTGGAAGTACAGCCCCCAGGCACCAGGTCATATACCCCAAGGGCTGCATCTCCCCCATGACACAGGCCTCTGCTTAATTACACTGACCAATACACAGCCAGCAAGGGGGGGAGAGTTCATTGCTAACATTACATTCACATGCGTTGTATAAGGAAGAAAGTATAAAGATACATTTTTGAGGTAATATTCCTAAATTGGAGATTAATTTGTATGGCACCCAATATATATATACTGTAGATTCTATAGTTTAGTTTGCAGAGTTTTTTAATTTCTTTTTTACTGTGGATGAAACTACTTATTTATTTTATTTATAAAATATTTTACCAGGAAAAAATAAGTTGAAAGTTATCACTTGTTTTCAAGTATGTCCTGGGCAGTTGGCAACATTTATTTATTTATTTATTTATAAAATATTTTACCAGGAAGTAATACATTGAGAGTTACCTCTCGTTTTCAAGTATGTCCTGGGCACAGAGTTAAGACAAACAATACATGGTTACAAATACAGTTACATAAATGAGCAGGGTATACATTATATACAAGACATTGCATGCACAGTTAAAGAAAATATATATTATGGGCGAATGAAACAGTTACAGACCAGATTAAAATGTGAGACAGCCTTAGATTTGAAAGAACTTAAACTGGTGGTGGATGTGAGAGTCTCTGGTAGGTTGTTCCAGTTTTGGGGTGCACGGAAAGAGAAGGAGGAACAGCCGGATACTTTGTTGAGCCTTGGGACCATGAACAGTCTTTTGGAGTCTGATCTCAGGTGATAAGTGCTGCATGTGGTAGGGGTGAGGAGCTTGTTCAGATAGCTGGGTAGCTGGCCCATAAAGAATTTAAAGGCAAGACAGGAAAGGTGAACTTTGCGCCTAGACTCTAGTAATGACCAATCAAGTTCTTTGAGCATTTCGCAGTGATGTGTGTTGTAGTTGCATTGGAGAACAAAATGACAAATTGAATTGTAGAGGGTGTCAAGTTTGCTAAGGTGGGTTTGAGGTGCCGTGCCATATACTATGTCTCCGTAGTCAATAATTGGCATTAGCATCTGCTGTGCGATACGCTTTCTGACCAGGAGATTTAGGGAGGATTTGTTCCTGTAAAGTACCCCTAGTTTGGCATAGGTCTTGGTTGTCAGGGTATCAATGTGCATTCCGAATGTTAAGTGGGAGTCAAACCATAAGCCCAGGTATTTAAAACTAGTGACAGGGGTTAGGGTGGTGTTAGCGTTGGTTCTAATCTGGAGCTCAGTCGCTGGAAGCTTTAAAAATTTAGTCTTGGTCCCAAATACCATTGTTACAGTCTTGTCAGTGTTTAAAAACAGTTTGTTTTGGGAAATCCAGTTTTCGAGTCTCAAAAAGTCAGACTGAAGTATGTGTTGAAGGTCAGAGAGGCTATGGCTGTGTGCATATAGGATTGTGTCATCTGCATACATGTGTATTGAGGCTTCCTTACAAGCTGTGGGAAGATCATTAATGAACACTGAGAACAGTAGGGGCCCCAGAACAGAGCCTTGTGGGACACCACAGGTGATATCCAGGGGGTTGGAGTTAGAGCCTGAGATGGACACGTGTTGGCATCTTCCTGATAGGTAGGACTGAAACCAGTTTAAAGCATGCTTCCCTATTCCAGAGCTCTGGAGTTTGTTAAGCAGGATAGCATGATCAACTGTATCAAAAGCCTTTGCAAAATCTAGGAATACTGCACCAGTGAGTTGTCCCCGTTCCATTCCACACTGGATTTCATTGCAAACTTTTAGCAGGGTAGTTACGGTGGAGTGTTTGGGACGAAAGCCAGATTGGAATTGGCTAGGGAAATTTGTCTTGGTATAGTAATCGCTTAATTGGGAGTGGACACATTTTTCCATGACTTTGGATAGAATTGGGAGAAGTGAGATTGGGACAACTCTGGCAGTTTTCCAGGTCTTAGGGATATGGCCTGCAGACAGGATAGAGTTGACTATGGAAGCAATTGGTTTGGCAATGGCTGGGGCACCAAGTCGTAGGAACCTAGATTGTAGTAAGTCAGGTCCACATTGGCTGCTTAGTTTTAGTTTGAGGAGCGCTTGTGTAATCTCCTCTTCAGATACTGGGCCAAATTGAAAATTGTGGGCAGTGTTGCGAGTGGGTGGGGCTATGTGGGCACTCCCAGGATGAGATTCAGGTTTGTGGTTTGGGCTGCGTTTTGCTAATAAGTTAGTGGCACACCCCACAAAGTAATCATTGAATGCATTTGCAATGTCAGTGGGGTTTGTCAGAGTAATATCCCCCTTAGTGATATTACTTGGTTGTTGATGGTTAGGAGATTGGAATATATTGTTGATAACCTTCCAGAAGTTAGCTGGGTTTGATGTATTTTGGTGGAGATTGTCAGAGTAATATTGTGCTTTTGCATGCCTTGTTTGCCTTGTGCACATGTTCCGCATGCATCTGTAGTGATTGAGATCCTTGGTAGTGCCAGTTACTTTGTAGCTTTTCCACAAGGTATCCCTGAGCTGGTAGAGTGCAATAAGGTCAGATGTAACCCATGGAAGATGGGCCCCCCTTACCCTTATTTTGCGTAGTGGAGCATGGGTATCGCAGAGTTTTAAGAACTCGGATTGGAAATAGTCGAGCGCAGAATCAGGGTCGGGAATTAAATCGATTCTGTGCCATGGGTAGTTGGTAAGGTCATCCAGAAACTGTTGTGGGTTAAAGTTTTTAAATGTTCTAGTGAGGAGAACTTTAGGGCTTGAATGGGGCGTTTTAATTTTCCTTACACAGTACTGTACAATATTGCATGGTCACTGAAAATGTCAGGAAGGATGCCAGAGGATTGGATTCTGCTGGGGTTTGAGGAGAGAATCCAGTCTAGCAAGGAATGGTTATGCGATTTCAGGTTTGTCTGTGTGGGTTGGGAAATGAGTTGTGATAGGTTAAGTGACTTGAGTTGTATTTGGATTTTATGGTTTTTAGGGTCAAGCCAGTTGAAGTTGAAATCCCCAAGAACTAGCAGCTCACTCTTCTCATTCAGAGAGGAAATGGAGCCAAGAAACTGGGTGATATCAGCCAGGGATTGTAGAGGGGCTTTAGGGGGGCGGCAGATGCCAGCGAGCAAGATAGGCTTAGAAAAGGGGAGGCAGATTCTGCCAACTAGGATTTCAAAAGAGGGTGGGCTTGGGGGGCAATTTAACAGTGTAAATTGTAATGTGTCTGCAATATAAAATAACACCCCTCCTACTTTCTTGGACCTATCTGTCCTAAAAATTGAGAATCCCTGAATGGCGATATTTGCATCAGGGGTTTTATGGGTTAGCCATGTTTCTGTAAGAACGATGGCTTTGGGTTTATGCATAAGGCACCATGCCCTTAGTCAATCCAGTTTGGGCAGCAGGCTCCGGATATTTATATGGGCGACAGATAGCCTTTTTTGGAATTTAAAGGTGGAATTCTCAGGGGCATGGGACAGATTTGAAATGGGAGGACCTGGGTTAGGTTCAAAATTACCTGCTAAAGAGAGTAATAGTATGATCAGATATTTGGGTAGTTGTTTGCAAGTTGTAAATTTGTGGTTTTTGCCATTAGAGTGAGCAGTGGTTGGTGTGCTGGTTTTTAGAGTTCTCCACCAACATTCCGTAGATAGTGAAAGGCTTTTGAGTAGTCCTGGGTGTATGGTGATGTTGGGTGTGGGCCAGGATGGAGGAGTTTGTAGTGGATAGAGGGCGTAACATCTCCATGAGGCCAGGAGAAAGAAAAAAGTTAAGATACATAGCAGGTTCATGATGCCAGAGGTAGGCAGTGCTGCATGGAGCTGTTGTGAGCAAAGTGAGCATGTGCAGACTAAACAGCAGGGGTGTGCCTGTTCCTTGTCAAATGTTTTGCTGCATTGCAATGCCAGAGTCAGTTCTGGGTTTCAGTGGGCTGAGTTGGTGTGGGAGTTATTTTTGTGCAGTCAGTTTTGGGAGAGGCTGCAGTGAAATGAGTTGTAAAGGGTGTGGGGTTAAAATATGCAGGTTAACAAGCATGGGATCAAAGTGTGGTCATACAAGCTCACCGTTTGTTGCCTTGAGTAAAAGTTTGCAGAAAGGATGCAGTCCCCAGTCACCTCTAGTCAAACTATAGTCTAACTATTATTGTCACTTAAAATGATCACTTTAAAAGCATCACTCTTAAGATGCCAATACTTCCTTGCCAATGCGAGGGAGATATGTGTTTTATACATCTAAAGCAGTCACATGACCCTCCCCCCGACCCAATAAATCAGCTTGTTCCAGTTGGTCAATTAACAGCAAACAGTTAAGAGGAGGGAAAAAAAAACACATTTTGATATTCAAACCAAGAGAAATCAATAGTACAAGCCAGGAGGGTAATTCTTTCAAAACATCACAATTTACAGTTACAAATTAAAGTACAGTAGGAAATAGGGTTGCCAGGAGGCTTGTCCAAAAATACTGGACACAATACTGGACCCCCGCGCCCCGAATACATATAACAAATACCCCCACGCCTTTTGAATACTTATAAAAAATACCCCCATGCCCCCGAATACATATAAAAATACCCCCACGCCCCCCGAATACATTTAAAAAATACCCCCACCTCCCCAGTACATATAAAAAATACCCCCACCTCCCCCCCATCATCATCACCTCATTTCCCCACCACCACCACCACCATCATCCTCATCATCATCATCATCTCAATGTCATCTCCCTAGACTGGCCCCCATCATCAACATCTTATCTCCCCCCCCATCATTATCATCTCATCTACCACCCCCCCCCCATTATTGTCATCTAATCTCCCCAGGCTGGCCCGCAAGCCCCATCATATCATCTTATCCCGCAACCCCCCAACATTATCATATCCCCAGACTGGCCCCCATGCCCCATCATCATCTTATCCTCCACCCCCATCATTTTCATCTCCCCATGCTGGCCCCCATGCCCCATCATCTTCTCCCCCACCCCATGATCTCCTTCCTCTTCCCCCCGCAAAAAAAATATTGTCTTTACCTTATTCCCAGGCTTCCAGGCAGGACGCAGTCACGCAAACATCTCTGAAGCTGTCAACGCCGGGGTGTGGGCTCCGCCCCCGCTGTCCTCTCCTTCACATGACATGCACGGCACGAGTGAAGGATTACTGCGCCCGGCCACCATCCAGCCCCAGCAGGCCAGCTCTTCCAGCCGTGCTTGCCGCATCTGACACGCTCGCCGCCGCCCACGCGCTTGCTACCGCCACTGTATCCACCGCCCACGCACTTGCCGATGCAACCGCCCACCGCAACATTGGTAATATTAGACACATACTGTAAGTGTCCGGTATTACCTCCTATTTTCTACCGGACAGGAATCAGAATTATCGGCCTGTCCGGTTCAAAACCGGACACCTGGCAACCCTAGTAGGAAACAGCCAAAGTCTTGAAGGAAATGTATGAGAAGTTCTTTGTACTATTTTTGTTTTGCAAATGTTCTGCATATGCACAGCTTTGGGGAAATAGGATTCTATGTGGGTTGTAGATCTTTAATCCCTTGGGTATGATGTTATTTTTAATTTTTTTTGCATCTTGTTAGGGAACTAGGAAAACGCTATATTTTATACTGCGTTGCGGGATGAACAATTAAACCAAATAGGACAAAGATGTATAAGATGGAATGAAAAACGGGCCATACAAAATCTGAAATGCCTATTGGAGCGGGTGCAGGCAATTTGTCCTAGTATTGTGAAAAGCACAGAAAGTTACAGATCTGTCTGAGACATGTGAATGTGCTCACAAGTGATTTCTCCTTTGCTGTATGCTATACGGTGGAGGGTTATTGTCACTTTTTTACCCACCATAACTTACCTATAACTTACTTGAAACCTACTGTCGCAGCCGAGTTTATTCTTACCTTTGCCCGGTCTCGGCTGCGACAGAAACCGGGCGCACGCCGAGGTGTCCCGGGCACGCGCCGGAGCCTCGGAGGATCGGTCCTCCGATCAGGGCTTCCCTCTCCCCTCTCCGGGTCCGCCGGGTCCCCCGGAGCCCTCCACCGCAATCCCCCACATCGCGGGACACCAGGGCTTCCTCGGGGAGCCCTGGGCATGTGCGCCATGTGCGCACGCTCCCGATGAAGCGTGACCACGCATCGATGACGCGCGGCACGCCGAGGGAAAGAAACGAGCAAGCCGGGAAACCTCCCGGCTTGCGGCACTAGCCAAGTGAAGATAAAGTGTGCCGCCTCTGTATCCCAGCATCAATTGGCAAAGCCACTATAACCAGCCTCATGCTGATTAGACCTAAAAGGTTGAAACAGCTGTCTGTGGGTAGGTTTATCGGTTATGCACTTACTGTAACCCAGGCTGTGCTGTAAAGCTGTGTGATACAGCAGGCATAAGCTTATAGGAGTCTATGCCAAAATGAATTTGAAGCAAAAGGTGACAGTGCTCATTTGCATGTCATTTCCCAGAATCCTTTGCTGCAGTAAAAGCACCATCTGCTAGGAGATAATGGTGAAAAGCAACATTGCAGAGCTGTTTGAGACATGTAAAGGTGCTCATGAGTGATTTGTCATTTGTCGTATCCTAGTGTTGTCAACCTTCAGTTAAAACAGCAATGTCTGGCCAATTTAATTCTATACTATTATGTTGCATTATACGATCCTATAAATAAGCCTAGTTTCTACTGACAGTCGAGGCAAAGAAGTTGCCCAGAAAGGCCTGCTACAGTTTACAGTATATCCGTCACAGTGATCAAGCACTGTCTTGAAGGCAAACAAATGTAAATACTAAATACCACTTCAATTCTCACATTATTGCAACTTGAAAAAAATACGTATAATATAATATCCTAAAACTGCAAAACACGTCCATGTACTGTAACATTGACAATCTCATTCGCAACAAACTGTACTAAAGTTGAAAAAGAAAAAACAACATATAAAACTTGTTATTCTCGAGAAAGCCATACTGTTTGAACATCGTTACATCGTTACATAGTAGATGAGGTTGAAAAAATACATATGTCCGTCAAGATCAACCTTTGTTGAATTTACGGGTAAAATCATCATCATCATCACCATCACCATCACCATCACCATCACCATCACCATCACCATCACCATCACCATCATCTCTCTCCCAGAACCCCTCACTATTAACCATTATGATACTCCCCTCTATCTTGCATACCCCCATCTCTCCCCCTCACCCACACAATACTCCCCCATCCACATCAAACACACAATACTCCCCCATCCACATCAAACACACAATACCCTCCTCCACATCAAACACACAATACCCTCCTCCACATCAAACACACAATACCCTCCTCCACATCAAACACACCTCACATCACTCTCCCCCCCTGCACCTCACATCACTCTCCCCCCCTGCACCTCACATCACTCTCCCCCCCTGCACCTCACATCACTCTCCCCCCCTGCACCTCACATCCCGCTCCCCCCCTGCACCTCACAAGGAAAACATCCGCACAAGCCGCACGGGTAAAACAGCATTTATTATTCTAAATAACACATTTATTTACGATGTTTACTTGAAACAAAATTACATTTAAAATACTTTAATTCAAGTTAACTAATTTCCTGTAACGCTTGTATGCCCGCAGACCTGGCCAGTCCCCAGTACTGAGGTGGGTAAGGTTATAACACGCACCCACAGCAGTGAGGGCGTGCCCGGAGTGTGGTAGTGCATTGCCGGGCCTGTAGAGAAAAGGTAGAAAAGATACTTGCAATATCCTGTATATCTGAGTTGGGGTAGTAATGTCCGTGTGCCAGAGTTCAGGGGTAATAGAGAGCAGCGTAATCAAGTCCATAAGCCAGTGTTCGAGGATAGGAGAGGGCAGCGTAAATGTATCTGAATACAGGGACCAAGGGCAGGAGAAAGCAGGGTAATCCGAATCAAAGCAGAGTTCAAGCTTGGAGATCCAAAGGTAAACAGGGACAGGAACCAGCGCTGAAAGAGACAGGAGAGCCAAGCATAGAGACTGCACACACAGGGGTCACAGGAAGCTATGCAGAGCAATGAGCTAGAGGACAGACAGGGATTATAAAGGAGGGAGCACCAATGGGAGAGAGAGGAGGAGCAGAGGGTAAAGTGAAGGGTTGCAGAGATAGGTCAGAAGGAGTGAGGGAGGAGACAGGTAAATCAGATAGGGATATGGCTTGCACACTATGAGGGACGGAACCAGAGCTCAGGGAAGACCTACAAGTGGAGCGTGTGCGCGCGCCCTCTGTAAGGGTTGGATGTGCGTGCACAGAGTGTGCCAGGGAGCGTGAGGAGCGTCGCGCCGCGGGGGGCGCTCGCCAAGGACGGCGAGGGGGCAGGAGGAGCGGCTGAAGGAGGTAGTGTAACAGGAGAGGGAGAAGAGAAGCGCTGCGAGCAATCAGTGTCGTGGAGGGGGGGGCATCCCCCCCAAGGCAGCATCCCCCCAAGTCAGCATCCCATGTCAGCAGCCCCCCAAGTCAGCATCCCCCCCAAGTCAGCATCCCATGTCAGCAGCCCCGCCCCCCAAGTCAGCATCCCATGTCAGCAGTCCCCCCCAAGTCAGCATCCCCCCCCAATTCAGCATCCCATGTCAGCAGCCCCCCCCCAAGTCAGCATCTCATGTCAGCAGCCCCCCCCCCCCAAGTCAGCAGCCCATGTCAGCAGCCCCCCCCCAAGTCAGCATCCCCCAAGTCATTTCAGCAGCCCCCACAGCCCATTTCATTTTGGCAGCACCCCGCATGAATGAACCCCCCCCCCCCCCAATGCCTACCTGATGATGTTGATGTTGGAGGTGGCGGCGGCAAGAGAGGTGGCGTTGGCGGCAAGATAGGTGGCGTCGGTGGCAACAGAAGCGTGGGGGAAGCGCGCTCTAGCAGCAGACCCGGAAGTTCCGGGTCGCGCTGCACTGCTGGAGCGCGTCCCCCTGCTGGAGCAGGCTGAGGGGGATGGGGGGTTAGGGGGATTAGGAGAGAGCGCGCATTCAAACAGATTGCTGAAGCGCTCTCCTACGCTGGAGCGCGCTCTTCCTTTCCCTACCAGGGAAGGGGGGTGAAGGGGGGGGTTGAAAGGGGTCCGTCGCGTGCCGCACAGGGTGCCCCGGCAGGCCGTATATGGCCCGCAGGCCGTATGTTGTGCAAGCCTGATCTAGAGGAAGGAAAACGGAAAACCCCAGTGAAACATTAACCAATGTCTCATTGTGACTTTAGGGGGTAACCAGGCTCTCAAATAAAGATTAAGCTCATTTTTGGTTACCCCTGATCCGAGTATAAGGGTTCAAGAGAGTTAGCTCTTGAGCCCAGTAACATTGTATGTTTCAAATGTACTTTGAGCAATTCAAGTATGTTTTGTGTTTTTACCTTTCCAGGCATGCCAGCGAGCAGGGATTGCTAGGGGATGAGTTTGAAGGGGGATTTTGCAGAGGAATTGTTGTCAGAATGTGCCTACTGTAGGTAGTTGGGGTCCGGAGTTTTCGGTTCCCCTAAAAATGTACCCGTGAATCATGCCTGATTCTCAGATACATGTAGGCACATTGTCCCGGCAAAATCTCCCCTTGAAAATGCAAGCACGACTCACCACTAAGGTACCCTGCTTCAGCACAACCCAGAAAGGTAAATGGGGCACAGGGATGAAAAGTGTCCCTGTAACTGAGGGGATCCCTAGGTTAAGGGGGGTACCCCAGTTAATGTCCAGGTAGCCCAGAACCTATATTAGGTTTGTGGGTGCTCCAACCATATATAAGTGTAGCCAGGTCCCCCGCTGGCTCCCCGGTCTTTCTGTTTCCCCCCCCCCTTCCTCCGCCGTGGACGGTGGTGTTGTTGGCGGGTGGGAATGGCGATCGTATAGCCGGAGGCTTTGGCGGCTCCTGATGCAGGGCGGCGCCATTTTGGAAGTTGCATTGCGCATGTGGGAAGCTGGCGCATGTGCAGAACAGTCTGAGAACCAGAGGCAACACCAGGGAAGCGCGCGCATACGTAGTACACTATGCGCACGCGGCGGCAAAGTAGCAAGGCTCCGTGGGGACTACAAGCCCCATAGTGCTTAGGGGCAGATAGGCCATGTGATGCCAGGGAGCCAATCAAGAGTGACTAGGTCTCCTAGGACAGGAGATACATTTCGCGTGCTGTCAGAGGAAGTGGTCAGTCGGTGCCAGGAGAGGATTGGGGAAGGAGGTGTGTGTGCAGGGGTCTGTGACCCGCTGCACTAGGCAAGAGACACCCCCCCTCCAGGCCCCAGCTAGTCCCCATTCATTTATATAGTTTGTGGCTGCTACAGGGACAGGCCACTAGATAGGGACCCTGTCCCTTTAGTATTGATTAGGTTGAGGGACACAGCTGCTACACTGAGCAGCCTGACAAGAGAGGTCTGGGACCAGACCTATTCGGAAGGACAAAGAGACTGTCTTCAAGGTGGGTTCACCCCAAAAAGGACAGCAACCCACGCGGAGACCAAGACGTCGCAGAGGATATCGCCGGATCAGCGGATCCCTTGCTAGTTCATCTGCGCGCCCGGGTGCTGGAGCACCTGGCAGGTACATTTATTAAAATGCACCAACCAAAGTACACACACTTAGTGGCAGCGCTGACCACAGGAAAAGGGTGGGGGTTATATTATGGACACTACAATGGTAGTGCCCAAGGGCCTCACACAGAGTGGTGGACACAGTGTAGGGTACACGGTGGAGGGTTACGGCCTTGCGTGGTGAGTGGGTAGTTGTATCCATAGCACATATCAATAAAGTGTTAAGATCGTTAAATTGGCCAGTAAAGGTTACTGCTATATCATAAGTTGTGTGGGTGTGTATTGAATTGTGTCCTGTGAGGGGCTCCTCCCACTCCGTTGGGATCCCTCTCAGGTGGAGGCGCTACACCGGTATTTGTAAGTATATCACCCCAGGCTCCCAGTGGCGGAGGCTTAGGCTCCTGCGAGTCAATAGGTATAGAACAGCATCAGTAGCTTCTGTGTTCAGGGGGAAACAGGGCTACAAGAAGTTGATCCGAAGATCCAAAGTACCCCAATTACTGCACTCAATACTAAATATTAGCATATATGGACCTAAATGGTCCCTCAGATAATATCTGGATGTTATCTGAGGGACCATTTAGGTCCCTATATACTAATATTTAGTATTGAGTGCAGTAATTGGGGTACTTTGGATCTTTGGATCAACTTCTTGTACTCTGTTTTACTCCACATACACCTTACTTATGTTACATAGGTTCCATTATATTAGAACTATAATAGGTAAGCGGTATATCTCATGCTACATTATAGGAAACAGGGCTACATAAGTTTGTGAGGGGACTCTCAGAGTGCAGGCTAAGGCTTGTTTTATAGTTGGCGCACTTTGATGCGTGTACACGGGAATCACACTTTTTGTGTGTACAGGTCTGTGCTGTGCTGTGAGTGTCAGGTGGGCGTTGCTATGATGTCACACCCGGCTTCACACACAACCACAACCTCAACCTGCACATCCATACCAGTCCCACTCCTCTTTACCAACCTCTTCTCCCCTTTTCTCCCTCAGTGATTCCTACCACCCCCCTTCCTCCCCTTAGAGACCCCCCCTCCGAGGGGCAGATTAATCAAGCTGCATCAGCGGTTAGTGAATCCACTTGCCCTGCTCCTCCTGCCCCTGGGAACCTACCCCCCCCTCAAGCCTATCCCAGCCGTGCTGTGATTGGCTCGGCAGCATCATGGGGTGCGGCAGCAGCACGAAATATACATTTTCATGTATTTGCTGTGATCTGCCGCGCCACCGCCCACAGCCGTGCACGCGCGCGTCTCGAATACCCCCAGCCTCCCATAGCCAATTGTAATTGACGCGCGCACGGTAGCGCATGCGTGCGCACTATATTGAATGCCTTAGTCCAGAAGATAGTGTGTGGGGAATACAGGCTGATAGAAATAAAAGTCCATCTTTCTATACTATTCCCCATACCCTGAGACTCCGGATGTATTAAAGTATATTTTATTAATACATTGTAATGTACTTTTGTGTACTTTAATGAGCTGGGACTTTCGGAACTGATTTTCAAACAGACTGCCAGGGCTAACCCAGTAAGTCTGCTGGATATCGGAGTTCAAAGTAGCCAGAGGATGCCAGAGGTGTGAAAAGCATTGGATGGCAGGGAAGGGCTCAAGTACCCAGGTCCTGGGGACAATGGCAGTCGTCCGGGCTGCCATTTGTTCTGCCAGGGTATAAAAGTGTCCAAGCGCATCAATTAGTGTATATAATATAAAGCACCGGTCATATAAGACCCATGAAAAGAAAATAAGTGTAATTTAAATAAGTGTAATATAAATAATGTGTACCACCACAACTGAATCAAATATAATGATAAACAGTGTATAAATACAAATGTGTATAAGTGCTTTTAAATATAAAAATAGTGACAACACCACAATGCAAAAAATGCAAAAAAACTTCTCTTAGGAAAGGAGGGTTTGCTGCTATACTGGAAAGGCTGATATCAGGACAACACCAGCTAAAGAAATAGAGAAAAAAAAGAAAGCGCAAGACCCTCATAGTGTAGTATATAAAAACAATGAATTTATGAAAAAGTAAGATAGGCACATACAGAATAAAAATTCAAATTGGCATGTAGGTATAGTAACCAGTAACCAGTATGTATGAGACACTCCCACAGCTACTGCAGATGATCTTCTGTGGCTAGATGGTCATCAGTCTTCTGACTCCAGGGACACCGCTGATATTCACCTTTATAGCTCCAGGGACAACGCTGATATTCACCTTTACAGCTCTGAATCTCCAAGGTCATCGGACCGCCAGTTTAGAGAGAGAGTCAGCTACTACAGGACCTGTATGTAGTGTATTCACTGCAGCAACAGTGTATCTTCGCACTCAATTGGGGTGGGAATCCCCACATGATAGGCTCAATCACAGGGTGACGTCAGAAGCGTCACAGGCTCCAGCTAACCACCACCACAGCCTCCGATAGACACACAACTCAAGCTCAGTGCCTTAGCTTTGTAGTACTGATGTGATACTCTGAATGACCTGGGGCACCTCATCTGCTTGTTTGCGGTGGATTCTGCTCCCGTAGCAGTCATCACCAGAAGTGAAATGAAAACACTTGTCCATGCAGGGGAAACTTTGGTACAACTGCCCATTGAGGATGTCACCGTCCCCCTGCATAAAAGACCAACAGATCCTGTGGTTCCTGAAGAGTCCAGTAACCCCAGTCTGGGTCAATGCTCCCAGCTACAGGATGGATGTCCTGCGAAAGGCTGTATAACCAGCTGGAGCAGACAGCAGCTATGGCGCAGCTCCAGATGAAGAAACAGCCAGCAATTCCATGAAGCACGATTCAACACTGGAATCACCGTTTTTCTGTTCCTACAGGTACCATCCCGCTGCCTTTCCTCCTTCAGGTCCCCTCTCTTGAGTTCCTGCAGTGGATGACAAAATCCAAGAACTTCAGTTACTCTGGAAGAAAATCCAACTCAACCTCACCAAGGCCGCTCACCAGCAAAAAACTAGACGGACAAACGTTGACGACCACCACCTCCATTTCAAATGTGAGATAAGGTCTGGCTGGCTACTAAAAAAAATCAGTTTCAAACTGCCTTCCTCCAAACTCGGGCCCAAGCTCATTGGACCTTATAAAATCTTGAAACAAGTCATCTGGTGGCGGTCAAACTGGAACTTCCTGAAAATTTAAGAATACCCCCAGTGTTCCATGTCTCCCTCCTCAAGCCATTTGTCCAGAACACCTTCTCTCCTCCGACCCTCCCTCCTCCTAGACCGTTCTTGGTGGATGGCCAGGAGGAATTTGAAGTAAGCCAAATATTGGATTCTCATAGATCCCGTGGCGGGCTACAGTACTTTGTCCATTGGAAGGATTATGGACCGAGGAAAATTCATGGATCAAATCCAGGGATGTCCATGCCTCCAACCTGATTCAGGCATTTCATCGGAAATTCCCTGCCAAACCGGCTTATATCGCCCAGAGGTATCTCCTCAAGAGGGGGATACTGTAAGGATTCTGCTTGATCCGTGCTGGGTTTTCACTACGGTCCAGGTTTTCTGTCTCTCCTGCCCTTTCTGCTCACTGTGGCCATTTTGGGTACAGCCTATCGGCTTTATAAGGCTGTGTCCCCACTAGCGCTGAGCGTGCAGCGCTTGCGGTGGTTACTTACATATATAGATATATGAAACACAGACAGAGCTCAGTGCACATCCAGTGAAACTTATACACGGTACAGTGCCTAAATATATATGTATAGATATCTATTAAATAAAATGGTCTTTTAGTTTAACATTTTGGCCAAAGTGTTGTAAGCCCTTGAGCCACTACTGGCAGACCACATCTCAAGGGTACCTAACACTCATATACATTTTATTTAAATGGTTAAAAGCTCACTCCATAGCATCTCCCACTCTCAGGGGAACTTGCTTGCTTGCAGTATGATTGTGACAAATCTAATTCAGAGTGCTTTTCCTGGTAATGTACAGGTTAATAAAAGCTTCAATCAGACTTAGAACTATGCAACTAATTTTGACAGATTTATTATAAATCATTCTTCCTGGTAATGCACAGGTTATTAAGAATTTATATTAGTGTTAGGGACCCTTGAGATGTGGTCTGCCGTGTAGTGGCTCAGGGGCTTACAACAATTTGGCCAAAATGTTAAACTAAAGGACCATTTTATTTAATAGATATCTATACATATATATTTAGGCACTGTACCGTGTATAAGTTTCACTGGATGTGTACTGAGCTCTGTCTGTGTTTTATGTTCTGTCTCTGGTTTTAAATATACAGTATATTGCCATGCTCAGTAGCACTCCTCTGTGACACTTATATGCTTGTATATATGTTGTGGTTATTTTGGGGGTTCAATATGAGCTTGTATGTGTCCTGTATGTTTTACAATTCTTGTTCAGCTAGTCTTAGCTGATTGGAGGGTGGCAACCTCCTACCTAATTGAAGCTCACCCCCTCCCACATTTAAATGATTAAAAGCTCACTCCATAGCATCTCCCACTCTCAGGGGAACTTGCTTGCTTGCAGTATGATTGTGACAAATCTAATACAGAGTGCTTTTCCTGGTAATGTTCAGGTTAATAAAAGCTTCAATCAGACTTAGAACTATGCAACTTATTTTGACAGATTTATTATAAATCATTCTTCCTGGTAATGCACAGGTTATTTAGAATTTATATTAGTGTTAGGGACCCTTGAGATGTGGTCTGCCGTGTAGTGGCTCAGGGGCTTACAACAATTTGGCCAAAATGTTAAACTAAAAGACCATTTTATTTAATAGATATCTATACATATATATTTAGGCACTGTACCGTGTATAAGTGTCACTGGTGTGCACTGAGCTCTGTCTGTGTTTCATGTTCTGTGTCTGGTTTTAAATATATATTGCCATGCTCAGTAGCACTCCTCTGTGACACTTATACGCTTATATATATGTTGTGGTTATTTTGGGGGTTCAATATGAGCTTGTAGGTGTCCTGTATATATAGATATATGCAAGTCCCCGCTCACACTGTGTGTGCGCACACGCTCGGCGTTAGATAAACAAAAAAATTATACTTTCCAGCGCGCTCAACTACCCGCAATGCCCCCCCCGACCACGTACATGCAGGACACCCGACGCTGATGCTTGGAGTGCACTCCAAGCATGAGCGTACTCAGCACCAGTGGGGACTCAGCCTAAGGCTGCAGTTACCGTAGGGAGTTGCCGAACAAAGTTCTACCATTTGCAGCTCCTGTTGGTCTTTGCAGTTACCCCTTACCTTCTTGCCTGTTTTGATTCCCTGTTGGTGACCCCGGACCGTGACCCCGACCTCGCTGCCTTCCGCCTGCCCTGACCTTTGCCTGTCTCCTGGACTTTGCCACTCTGCCACCAGCCCTGACCCCTGCTTCCATATCGACAACGGATACTCTTACAGGACTCTGTCCCTGGGTTGTGGTCAGTTTATTTGCATCCCTACCTCAGCCCTGCGGGTCCACTTCCTGATTTAAGACGAGCACCGTCACAACAAACAAACAAAAAAACAGACAAACAAACACGCACCTACGTCACAACAAACAAACAAAAAAAACAGACAAACAAACATGCACCTAAAGTGGCCACAAAGTCTAATTCAAGTCTTCACTTTGCTCGCTCGCTCATCCAGTAAATGTTTCTGTCAGGTTGTGCGTCCTTTCTTTTCACCTGGCGGAGATGCTGTCTGGTAAAGTACAAATACCCAACATCCTTCTTCAGATACTGCTGATAACAGAACATATCCCAGTATGATGCAGAAAATCATAGCGTTTCTATAGGATGTGATGGCAGTGATAATGCAGAATATCACTAACTGTCACCCTATAACACACAGCAATGCATTTTGCTACATCTGTAGGTTTAATTATTGTATGCTTCTAATAGTACGTTACCATCCAGCAAAGCAGCAGAACAGCAAAGAGAGACAACACTCACAGGTAAGTCAGCAAAACAATGTATTGAAACAGAGGGGATCGAAACGTCGGATTTTTGTGTCTGTTTCAATACATTGTTTTGCTTACTTACCTATGAGTGCTGTCTCTCTTTGCTGTTCTGCTGCCCTGCGGGATGGTAACGACTATTTACATTATTTATGGGAGTAGCACTAGGCCTTTTTGGATATCTACATTGGAGTGCTTGCTGCTTCTTTACCTTCGTATGCTTCTAATAAGATATAATAATGTCTGAGGAATCTTGTTTTATCTGGAACAAGAACCTTATGATATCCTCTTTCTGTATATGGTTTATTATTATACAGCTCACAGCATGGAGACCGCAGTAAAACAGACTCTCCAGATTTCTCATTCACCCCTACTGATCCATCTGTCTTATGCCATTGTGTAGCCATTGCTCTGCAATCACAAAAAATATGGCACTACATCCCATCCATTTATGCTATCACCCTGTCCTTTACACAAACCATTCATTGCAGTCATTCACCCTCTCCCTATCAGCTGTGACTGAGATGTGACCAGCAATAATTGATATAACACCCACAAGTTATATAAACAAGGCTATAGTGAGACACAGATGCTTTTATGGAATATTTGAGAATTCAGTCACATAGCTCATACATTTAGCCCCTGATTGAGCTGTTGCAGCAAGGCGATTACAGGATTTGATGATAAAGACCAAAGCTCATTTGACCCGCAAAAGGCAATTGGTTGTTTTTTTATTTGTTTGCATTTTTTACTTAAAGACTGTTTATTATTAATACAGATACATTTGACAATTGCTGCGTGTAGATTATTATAAAGCTCTTTGGCTACAAGCAAATATTACATTAGCCATTATTATACTATATAATACATCATGCCAAGACGATCCAGTGTTAATTTAAGAGTAAAATAAAAAAAAGCCATAAAACTTTAGATGAATGCAATAACATTAAGCATTGCAGCAATATACAACATACAACATTTTATTAAATACATTCAGTGTAAATTCTAAAATAAATTTACAGTGTTAAAATAATTAGGTATTCAAAATAATATCATTACAAGATACAACAGATTAAATATACTGTAAAATGGTTACCTATTTAAATAATGGTCCTTCTGGCTTTAGCCCAACCAACGTTATACAGTACATAATCTGTTCAGTATAAAATATACTGAGCCTCCTATACCTATTCTTTACTTCACAGGTTTATTGTTGCAGAGCTAAAACTAATGATCTGCTTATATATCACTGGCACAGTGATACTTCTTTGAATGGATCATTTTAAAAGATGAAATTCTGCCTCTAGCCCAGCTATCACTTACAGTATTGTCACTAATAGCCATTCTCTGTTCTCAAGCCAAAGCGTTCTTTACCCATATTTATGCTACTTGCTCTGTTATGACTGTGTGCACAGTAGATACAGTATACTTCGTTTATATATTGCAGGCATGGGGTTAGTTCTTGGAAATGGATATAACGGCTCTATCAAACCATCAAACATGCACATATGGCATCCTTAAGCACAGCTTAGTCACCTCTTAGACTGGGGCTATGGCGCCGCAGACCGTGTGGAGGCGTCCGTACGCTGAGCGATCAGACTGCCTTAAAGCAGTGTTCGTGTCCATGCGGCTTGAGGGCACGTCCGCGCAGAAGCAGGAGGGGGGGCGCGTTGTGTGAGAAATCAGTTAAACTGATTTCTCAGCGTGACAGACAGGTCAAGTGAGCGGTTTGCCCAATGAGGGTGAACCAGCTTCGTGACGTCACTAGGAACGCTCCCAGGAACGCCCCCCACGACCTGTCCACCATGGCCAGCGAAAGCACCCGCTTTCCCTCAACCTCCGCACGGGAGAAGGCACCATGGCCCCAGTCTTACAGTATGAGGATAGTTATACATCTTACATATGAAATATGATAACATTTTATTTTTGCCTGGTTAGCATTTTGTCTCACACCCATTAAGTTTCTCCTATAACATTGCACTAATATACTTTATTTTCTCCTAGTTTAAGCACCATGTTTTTTTTTTTACCATTTTTTTTTCTTCTTTTGTTCCATAACAACTGGGATCAGTGAGTAGTAGAGATGGGCGAATCCGCCCAAACTCCTTTCCCGGACTTTCTCGCATTCCCCCCCCAAAATCAGTTTCGCAGTGTGAAATCCACAAACGGATTTGGTCGGTATTAGTCTGCGCAGATGAATCAAAAAACTGCCATTGGATATAATCCGATGATGGATTTGTAGAATCCAATCTGCGGATTCAGCAACTTGTTGGCGAATTCTTAATAATCTGTCAGCAGGTTGCTGAATCCGCAAGTGTATTTATATATATATAAACGCGAATCGCCCTTTTTGAGATTGATCTGGTGAAATCCGCGGACCAAAGGAACCGGCCCCTATAATTCACCCATCTCTAGTGAGTAGACAGGAATGGGTCAATCTTTGTATGGAGATTGTACTGAATTTGGAGGGCAGCCTGTGCAGTCACTGAGGATCTGAATAAAGTCTGTGGGTAGTAAAGGACCATTCTGCTCCTTCTCCTGTCTCCCAGGCTGGGGAAGCAGCCAGAGCTGTCATTGAGCAGCTGCCTGGGAATCCTCTGATAAGTGATGAGCAATTCAACTCTCAGATGTGCAGACCCAAATCATGTTGTGTGCAAGTAATCAGGAGAATAAAACCAGAGTCCTGCATGATGTACAGTGAATGTGAGCCAGCTAACTACTGGGAGGGAGAAAATAAAAACATGGGCATAAATGCTGTTATAATATTAGTAGCAATTAATGTGTTAATTGTACTGTAATGGAACATCAGGGATAACAATAATGTATTTAGGTACTCAACGGTATTATAAAGGACAGTACTTCCTATCAGCCTCACACACTCTGAATGCTAACAGGTTGCAGTGTAATTCCTATTGTCTATAGCACTCTATACAAAACATGATGACACTTCTCATCCCTTAAATCCTTTGAACTTTCTTGAAACTACAACAGAGAATCATTTTCTTCTAGGATATAATATATGTTTATAATATTTTTTTTTCCATATACAGAACTGACAATGCATGTAGAGTCCCTGCCCCATAGAGCTTACAAGATAATTTGAGTGCCCGCAGCACAGGGAGATAAAATGAGCTGCCCAAAGGGACAAGAGTTTACTCAGGGATGCACACTGGGTTCACCTGCTTCAAAGGCACTAAGATTAGCACTGAGCTGCTTTTTCAGCCTTGTAGGCTATTTATTATTATTTTTTGTTTTCATAAATGTTTGAATCGTACGATTAAAATTAGAGGAACAAAAATCATTGTCTTATGAAAACTAAAATATCTGCTATTCCAATTTTTTAGGGCAGACCCCAGAGAACCCCCACAGAACACTGATTGAAGACCACTGTGTTATTTTACTATGCTTATTTTAGTTTGGTATTTTGGGGAAAGGATAAACTCATTGAGCAAATATTTCTCTGTGGTTGCTCGGTCCTCCAAAATTAGAATGTGTCCTCTAAGTCATTGTATTTCTAATGGCATCCTCAAATATAATTAAATCCTAACTGTGAACAAGTGACTTTTGAGTGCCCAAATCCATTTTGTTGATGTTGCATTCGACCACAATGGAGGTCCTGAATGAGGTAGCTGTAAAGTTGGAGACCTGGATCTGTACTGCAGAGGTGAGGTTCAGTGTGGATAGATACTGTTGAGTGTAGGGTTGGCCGAATTTATTTTGCGATTTTGGATCCACAGCGGATCGACCGGTTCCTTTGGTCCGCGGATTTCAGCGGATCAATGTCAGAAAGGTTGATTTGCGTTTGGTGGCTTTTATATTATTACAAATACACTCTGTGGATTACACAATCCGTGGACGGATTTGTAGAATCCAATCCACGGATTCAACAATCCTGTACGTTGGTGGAGTCTTAAGAATCTGCCAAATGTATTGCTGAATCTGCGGATTGGATTCTACAAATCCGTCCACAGGTTGTATTGAATGGTGGATTTTGATGAATCCGTGCGGTTTGAAAGTGCCCAAATCCTTTTGCAGATTTTACACCGCTAAATGAATTTTGGGGGTAAAGTCAGCGAAAATCCAGGAATCTCTAGATGTGTGTTATCTTTATACAGGTACAGTAATATTTCAAGACACACAAATTAATAAGGGATAGTGTATGAGAGATAAGAGGAGAGGTCCCAGAAGTTAGCTAGAGGATCACCGACGGATGGCTCAATAAAGGAAGACAAGGACTTGGCAATAGATAAAGTAAAGCATGATGAGAGAGTTAGGAAACTAGCCAATGTGAGGGCTTCCTAGTCAGAATTCTCCACCTTATGGTCCCAAACTATACGAGGTAGCAGGTACCGCAGATGCTCACTCCCCATCGGTGTGTTTAAAACTAAGATTGACTTAACATGCAAAGTTGATCTTTGGATCATCATTATGCGTTGATGAAAGTTCTCATTAAATTTTCACAGAGATGGAAGTGCTGTGTTAATCTGCTGGAATGTTTTATTCAGATGTGTTAAATGAATGCAGCTGAGACCCAGCAGACACATACCACAAACCCCAGGGGACCCTGTTTTGCCACATCTTTCAACTCTCCCTCAATTCAGTCAGAATGACACACAAACACACACACACACACACACACACCAGAGGGTAACAAGACCAGCCTGAGCAGAGTTTATAGAGCGAGTAGAGGTAAAGTGAGAGACTAAAGTTGAGATACTGCAAAGTAGTGGAGAGTCTTGAAGGAAATAATTATTTTGTATTGAATGCAGAATTTGATGGAGAGTGAGGGGAGAGTTTTCAGGAGCTGAATGGCAGAGACTGCAGCACATTTTTAATAGATTGAAGGGTAGAAAGCTGTGAAGCAGGGAGGCCAGCGAGGAAAAGGTTGCAGTAGTCGAAACTGCAGAGAATGAGGTCATTCTTACTACTACACTTTGACAAAACTGCTCAGCCAATATGCATATAGAGTACCATCGAAACGGCAAAAGTGCAAAAGGGAAAATAATACAATATGCAACACAAGAAAGTGGTCACTTTCTCATGTTGCATAGAGAATGAGGTCATGCATTAATATTTTAGTAGTAGAAAAATGGAGAAAGTCCTATTTTAGCAATGTTACAGGGAAAGAAGCAACACGATTTAGCAATAGCATTAATATGAGGGGAGAACGAAAGCGAAGAATCAAATATGATGCCATAATAATGGATTTGGGGAACTGGATGGATTGTAGTGTTTTATAGAAAAAGAAGCGAAAATATTTAGCGATGGCATTAATGTAAGGAGAGAACAAACTGGAAGAGTCGAATAAGATGCCGAAATAATGGGTTTGGGAAACTGGATGGATTGTAGTGTTATTGACTGTGATGGTTACGGTCATTATGGGGTTGGAATAAAGTGGGTTTATGAGCATCTTGGTCTTATTGAGATTGAGGCATCCAGCTGCCATGCTGGATGAGGTAGGCTTGAAGATGGAGACCATGTACCGTGTGAGGTTCAGTTTGGATAGACAGTTGTGTGCTATTTTTATACAGGTGAAATGTAAAGCCAAACAAATTAATAAGGAATAGTGTTTTAGCAATATCAATAGATAAAGTAAAGAATGATGAGAGAGTTAGGAAGATAGCAAAGGTGAGGGTGTTGACCTGAACAACAAGGGAGTGGAGAGTGAACGAGGTGGGTAGTCAACAGTAACAAAGGCTGCAGACAGGTGGAGAAGAATGAGAAGGGACAAATTACCTTGAGATCTAGTATTGTATGTCTTTACTTATATTTATATAGCGCCAATAATGTACATAGCGCTTCACAGCAGTAATACATGTGGTAATCAAATAAATAACAGATAATATAAATAACAGATAATATAAATAACAGAGCATGGGAATAAGTGCTTCAGACATAAAAGTAACATTTCGGAAGAGGAGTCCCTGCCCCGAGGAGCTTACAGTCTAATTAGTAGGTAGGGAGAACGTACAGAGACCGTAGGAGGGAGTTCTGGTAAGTGCGTCTGCAGGGGGGCAAGCTTTATGTATCGTGTTCAGAATATCCACAGTGCTATTCATATGCTTCTTTAAGCAAGTGTGTCTTAAGGTGGGTCTTAAAGGTTGATAGAGAGGGTGCTAGTCGGGTACTGAGGGGAAGGGCATTCCACAGGTGTGGGGCAGTCAGTGAAAAAGGTTTAAGGCGGGAGAGGGCTTTAGATACAAAAGGGGTAGAAAGAAGACATCCTTGAGAAGAACGCAAGAGTCTGGATGGTGCATAACGAGAAATTAGGGATGAGATGTAAGGAGGGGCAGAAGAATGTAAAGCTTTAAAAGTGAGGAGAAGAATGGAGTGTGAGATGCGGGATTTGATCGGAAGCCGGGAGAGGGATTTCATGAGGGGAGATGCTGAGACAGATCTAGGAAAGAGTAGAGTGATTCTGGCAGCAGCATTTAGGATAGATTGTAGGGGAGACAGGTGAGAGGCAGGAAGGCCGGACAGCAGGAGGTTGCAGTAATCAAGACGGGAGAGAATGAGGAGCAAGGGGTGAAGAGGAGCACAGCAGCGTTTCCCAGCAGCTTCCAGCTAGTAGATCGCCAAAAAATGAGGGTAACTCCAAACAGGGATAAGTATTAAAATAGAAGTTTAATGGTCAGTTACAAAAAAAGACAATGTTAGGAACGCACCTACGCGTTTCGTCCGTAAAGGACTTTCTCAAGGTGTCTTGAGAAAGTCCTTTACGGACGAAACGCGTAGGTGCGTTCCTACCATTGTCTTTTTTTTTTTTTTTTTTTGTAACTGACCATTAAACTTCTATTTTAATACTTATCCCTGTTTGGAGTTACCCTCATTTTTTGGCGATCTACTAGCTGGAAGCTGCTGGGAAACGCTGCTGTGCTCCTCTTCACCCCTTGCTGCTTGTGTTTACCTCCAGAGGACAGCACACTGGAATTGATCCATCAACCGAGGACACCATAAAGGAAGGTAAAGGGCTATAGCCCATCATACTTTTACCATCCATTGCTGGACTGACTTTAGTTATTCCCCAGGGTTGAGTATACTACTATCAGGAGACCTATTTTGGGGTACCCGCGTGGGGACCACCAGGCCTCTAGTTTCTCACCCTGGGATGTTATGCATTATACTCTATGTCCTTGAATTTGGATCTACTATGGAAAATGGAATCATTTTATAATTAATGAGCCACTCATGGTGATGCACCAATACATTGTCTATCTAGGGAGAGAATGAGGGCCTGAGTCAGAGTTTTAGCAGTCGAGCAACAGAGGAAAGGGCGTATCTTTCTTATATTGCGGAGGAAAAAGCGACAAGTTTTAGAAATGTTTTGAATGTGAGGGGCGAATGTGAGAGAGGAGTCGAGTGTGACCCCTAGGCAGCGTGCTTGGGCTACTGGGTGAATGATGGTAGTTCCAACAGTAATGTGGAAGGAGGTAGTAGGGCCAGGTTTGGGAGGAAGTATGAGTAGCTCTGTTTTAGCCATGTTGAGTTTAAGGCGTCGGAGGGCCATCCAGGATGATATAGCAGAGAGACATTCAGAAACTTTGGTTTGTACAGCAGGTGTAAGGTCGGGTGTTGAAAAGTATATTTGTGTGTCGTCGGCATAGAGGTGATATTTAAACCCAAAAGATGTTATTAGGTCACCTAGAGAGAGTGTGTACAGAGAAAAGAGAAGAGGTCCCAGAACAGAGCCCTGGGGTACCCCCACAGAGAGATCAATAGAGGAGGAGGTGTTAGCAGAAGAGACACTGAAAGTACGATGGGAGAGGTAGGATGAGATCCAGGATAGAGCTTTGTTCTGACTACCTAGAGTATGGAGAATGTGGAGGAGAAGAGGGTGGTCCACTGTGTCAAATGCTGCAGAGAGGTCGAGTAATATGAGCAAAGTGTAATGACCTCTGTCTTTGGCAGCATGGAGGTCGTCAGTTATTTTAGTGAGGGCTGTTTCGGTGGAGTGAGCAGTGCGGAAGCCAGATTGTAGAGGGTCTAGGAGAGAATAGGTGTTGAGAAAATGGAGCAAGCGAGAGAATACAAGACGTTCAAGGAGTTTAGAGGCAAAAGGCAGGAGGGAGACAGGTCGATAGTTAGAAAGACAGGTAGGGTCAAGCTTGCTGTTTGCGGAGATCGTACTAGTAATGCGAAGATCGTACCGTATGCTTCTTTGGTGAGTGATGTTTCAATTGAGTGAGAAGTGTGAAAGCCTGATTGGAGAGGATCTAGGTCAGTGTAGGAGCTAAGGATAGAAAGCATGTGGACAAATAAAGCCATTCTAAATGTTTAGAGGCAAAGGGCAGGAGAAAGGGTAGAATTTAGATGAGTTAGTGAGGTCAAAGTTGTTGTTCTTGAGAATAGGTCTAAGAACAGGGGAGGGGGGGAGAAATACTAAAGGTGAGGAAAGAGTTGAAAATGTGAATGAAGCAAGAGATCGAAGTCAATGGGAAAAAATTATATAATGCTGACAGGAAGTAGTGGGATTGTCATAGGGAGCTATTGCAGGGCTAGAGTCCAGTGACTGGGACAGGCTAGCAGGCAGGTAGCGAGGGTCCGTGGACAGGCTGAGATCAAAGGCAGGTAGCAGAGAAGCAGAGTCGGGGCCACAAGTGAAGGTCAAGGCAAGCAGCAGAAGGTCCAAGTCAGGGTGATTAGCGAAGGACGAGGAAGGTGGCAGAGGATCAAAGTCGGGTCCCAGGAGAAGGCAGGCAGCAGAAGGGAATGGTTGTCAGCAACAGGCAGAGGTCATGACTGGAGAGAAGCAGAAGTAGTGGGGTCCACAATGGATCTGGTAACAAGAATAGTAATTAGTATCAGAAAATTGCAGCAAGCTTGAATATTGCGATAACCACAATAAACAGGAACAGGAAGACGGAAGTAGAGGTCTTGTATAGGGCTGGCTGTAGATGAGGGACACGTGCTGAGCAAGACATATTTAGAAGATTCAGTGGGGGTGATTCACTAATCAGTGATACATTCAGTGCTTTCGCATCCGATTCTGACTTTTGTAATCGTGCTTTAAGAAATGAAACCAAAAGCGGGATTCACTAAGAAGTGAAGGGCATTTTTTTAAGTCAGATCACAAAAATGCACTATCTTGCGACCTGTTGTTTTTTCCCCTGCTATAGTGCTGTCAATTCTACAGCACGATAGCTGATAGAAAAAAAGCAGCCTGTAAGAGCTGCATGGAGACGCTGCGTCTCCATGCATGGCTGTTACAGGCGATCAACAGTAAAAATATTGATTTAAATAATAATGTACATGTGCAGGGGGTCTCCTGAGCTGAACCGCATTGATTTCAGCCTCAGGGACCCCTACTTCATGAGACACAGACGTTATGGCCAGAGTCCAGAATGGTCCGAGTGGTGGCCTTGAATGTGTCACCAGTTAGGGTGATGGGTATCAAAAGCCTGGTTGGCATCTTGGGAGGAAAAGTAGATTATGTTCCCAGTGTGATCCTCCTGGCTCTCGCTGGGGACTTGGTGTTTCCCGATTTCTGGGGGCAAGCAATTACCTGGTTCCAACATTACCGCAATAAAGGCAGAGTCCAGCATTACATCTGCGTTGTTTCTCACCAGGCGATACCTTGTTGCCTCCGAGCTGCATGGGTTCCTCCAGATCCAGAAGAGGGGGGTTAAGAACCTCTGTGTAGTGGCTACAGGGAGGCTGCATACCTTGCTTGGGTTGATTTCTCTTGGCCCTTCTTTCCTGTAATCTCAGGTCCGCTCGGATGCATAGGCCGATGAGCTCCTCCGGTTCCGTGGAACATTCCTGTGCAGCAAGTTCGTCCTTTAGGTCCTCGGACAGACCTTGCCAGAATGCTTCCGCCAATGCCTCATCATTCCAGCTGGTCTCAGCGGCTATAGTCCGAAGTTTGACTGCGTAACGGGTCACGGGACGACTGCCTTGGGAAATATGGAAGAGAGATGAGGCAGCGGTTACCTTGTGTCCAGGTGTGTCAAAAACTCTGCAGAACTCTTTGGTGAAGCAGCCTTTGTCGCTCATAAGGTCCGGCCTTTGTTACCGGATGGGTGAAGCCCATGTCAAAGCGTCATCAACTAGCAGGGATACGATATAGGCCACCTTAGATCGCTGGGATAGAAAACGTGATGGCATCAATTCAAACTGAATAGAACACTGGCTAAGAAACGCGCGACAACCAAGAGGTTTGCCACCATAGCGGTTGGGTGTATGGAGTCGGGGTTCGGAGGTTCCGTTCATGGGAATGGTTGTGGGAGCAGACACCGCTGAGGGGACAGGGTCCACAGGAGCACTTTTAGCCTGGTCAGTCATAGCTTGTACTCTAAGTAGAAGTAGCTCCTTACGCCGACTATTCTGGTCAAGCTGTTATCTCCATTTGGTTAAACATGTCAGAGTGCATGTGCAGGACTCGACTCACCTCAGCGGGGTCCATGTTTGTGGGGCTGAGCATACTGTAACGAGCGGGACACGAGGCTGAGGGGGGGATAGTGATATACATCGACCTACAACCGTGTAACTGTGTCCGGAGTGCAGAGTGAAGGTCGTGCAGCTGGGTCAGTGTTGGAGAGGTCAGAATTGTTGTTATACTTGCCGTGGTCTGGGGTTGGAGAAGTCGGATGGTCATTGTGCGTAGCCGGGGTCCAGGAGTAGAGAAGGTGGGATTCCAAATACAAGCCGAGGTCAGAGGTCAGGGGTCAGAGAAGGCAGCGGCCCTTGTACAAGCTGAGGTCAAGGTAACAGAGATCAATGCAGCTTGCAAGAGCAACAGCAGGGCAGCAGGTTGCTTGAGGCAAGCACTTGAAACATAAACAGAAGTTTATGCTCAGCGAATTTGCCAGAGGGCTGAGCATATACAGAACAAAGAGCCAATGGGAAGGCTGTAGGCAATGAGTCATCACAGGTAGACTGTGTACTGATAGGCAGGGGTGGATTGTATCGCAGCTGTAGAGTAATTAATATTGCTAAACCCTCGAGAGCACCTGGTAATGCGACATTGGTGTGTAGTGGAGAAAGGAACGTCCACCGTTGCATCACGGGACGCGGTGCTGGGGCAGAGCATAGGTACGGTCTTGGCAGCGCATGCGTGGGGGGTGTCATCCAATGCGTCATGGACCCGAGGTCCAATCCTCATAATGTTATTTTTCTTTTACATGTTTTTTTATTGTATTTTTATTCTGATGTAATTTTTTGGATTGCCCATTGATTGCAAATGTATATATGTATGACCCTTTAGGGCTATACATACATACATAGTTACATAGTTACATAGTGGATGAGGTTGAAAAAAGACGTATGTCCATCAAGTTCAACCTATGCTAAATTTAGACAACAGATACTTTATCTTTATCTATACTTACTCATTGATCCACAGGAAGGCAAACAAAAAACCCCAGAGTCATATCATCCAATGATATCTCATAAGACTCCAAGAATTGGCAATCAGATTAATCCCTGGATCAACATACAGTGACAAGCAATGGTATTTTGGCAAACGTTTGCTTTTATGTATTTTAAATGTATTTTGGTACTTTGTTTTTTCTTTTTAATGCTATTTATTTTGTGTTTTGATTTTGTATGATGACATTTTTGGTAGTGTTTTAAATTGATTATTTTAGGTTTTTTTTGTTTTTGCTTTTCATAGTGGATTATTTTTGCTATTTTTAATTTGAATGATGGTGTTTATTTGGAGCTTTATTTTATTTATTGATGGTTTTGTTTTGGTGTTTTAATTGTTAATTGTGATGTTTGGTATTTGATTAATTGATTGCTGGTAATTTTGTTGTGTTTACTTATTTATTGTTGTTTATTTGGTGATTGTTTGGATTACATTGGATATTGTTTGTGGTTGTTTATTTTTTAGGTTGACCATTGACTGCCATAGTGTTAAATCATGCCCATATTATATGGGCATGATGTACCCACTGTGCCAATCAAATGGTTTATTGGCATTTGTAATGTGTTTAGTTTGCTATGTAATGTGTTTTTATTTTGGGCCTGTTTTTTGTTTGCTTCGCTATTTATTGCTATAGTGGTAAATCATACCCATATTATATGAGCATGATGTACCCACTGTACAATGAATGGGTGGAGGGTGGGGTTAGTTGGTTGGGGAGGGTGGTTGCATTGTTTATGGCAACGGAGGACATGGACTGTGATGAGGAAGAGGACGTCCTTCATGTTTTTATTTTAAATGGGCAAATGCACTATTATCCATATCTGGATACTAGTAACTGTGCCCATTACTGTACTGTATGTGTTAGGGGGAAGCGGGTGTATTTATTTCTATAGTTTTGGCTGTTGTGTTATTTTGGGCAGAGGATTGATACCGCATGCCAGCCGGGACCCTCGGACACCTGTGGGGGCCATCCGAGGGCCCCCAGACACCCACGGGGACGACCCGAGGATCCCTGGACACCCATGGGAACCACCCGGGGACACTCGCCAGCCTCTTGTATTTTTCTGCGCAAAAAAACATAAACAATGCTTTTATTCCTGGCTCAATCTGTTTTGCGCCAGCCTTTAACTGGTGAAAAGAAATGGTGAGCTTTTACAGTACAATTCACTTATCACTGCTTTGTGAATCACGCTGACTGGCAAAAACCGGCACATTTGCCTTTTTTGGCAGATCGTACAAATTTTTTCACTGACAGTTTTTGGGTGATAAAAAGCCTTTACAGAACGATACTGTAATATAAACACAATACAATATCAAAATGCTCACACCTCTCAAAAAGTCATAAGATGAGAATGTGACAATTGTGGAAATAAGGAATGAGAAGATGAGATTGGATTAAAAAAAAAATATATATATATTGCTGTCTCACATTTTAATCTGGTCTGTAACTGTTTCATACACTGGCGACACACTTTATTCGAGCTCGGCTAGTCCCACGAATTCGGGTATACCCGGGTGTATTGAGGTTTGTGACTGTTTTCTGCCCGAGTGCATTGCGTTATTTTCTAAGCAGGGATTGAAGCATTTTATTCCCGCTGGCTGCAATACTGCACAGTACATATATATATACTGCATTACAATTCATGAATTTATGCCATCTGGTAGACACGCGAAGCATTGCAGCCTATTAAATCCTAATCATTATCATTTAACAGATCAGCCGCCCATCAGCCAGGCATGAACCCAGGCTGGGAAGGCAAATGCAACGGGGCATGTCAGAGGTGAGGAGCGGCGCATTCCAGGTATCTGCCAGGTACATACTGGGTATTTGCTCGAATAAAGTGTGTCGGTGCAGTACGTACATAATATATATTTTCTTTAACTGTGCACGCAATGTCTTGTATATAATGTATACCCTGCTCATTTATGTAACTGTATTTGTAACCATGTATTATTTGTCTTAACTCTGTGCCCAGGACATACGTGAAAACGAGAGGTAACTCTCAATGTATTACTTCCTGGTAAAATATTTTATAAATAAATAAATAAAAAAATTTAAAAAAAAGTTTAAAAGATATAATTGCCTGATAAAGTCTTCAGACTCTCTCCTCCTGTATTCGCTGGTGGCAGGAACAGATGAGGGCAGTGATTACCCCAAGGATGTCCACCGGACTGCTGAATAGTTCCAACAGTGTTAGGGAAATGTCAGTTTGAGATCTGCAAAGCTGTGGCAGTCGCTACTGAGCCTCTCCACGGGTGCCGTTTTGTTGTTGCCATCCCTTTCAGTGTCCTGGCGAACCGGTTTGCCTCTGGGTTACTTCCGGGTCTGACGTGATTTGCCAGGAGATGATGCGTCCTCATCTGTGTTCTCCGCCTATGAGCCAGCCTTCTGAGCCTCTCCGCTCAGTGTAGGTGCAGGTTAGCAGTGGGTCATGGAGATCTGTACTTGCTCCTCTTTGCTCCTATGTATTTCTTCACTTAATGTGAGTTCATCAGGGAGAAGCTATAAAGGCATTTATCTCCCTTAAAAACACTTATCACTGCTTTGTGCATACCCCGTAATGAGTCCTCTGCAAGAGACAGGCAGCAGGTAACAGCAGTTGTAGACCAGAAGAACTCCAGGCTGGGAACAACATGGATATCCCCACCAGGGACACAGCAACGTTTAAAAACATTATTTGCTTCTTCTGTAACTTAATTAAGATTCTGACTAACCTTGAAGTCTCATTTATATGCGAATCGGTTAGCTGAGGGTTATTTATTTATTCTCTATGTAATTCTGACTGAGCCCCTCACTCCCACAATATTTTGGAGTGCAGGATTGACTTGTTTACTATGTATGGTCCTTTATGTTTGATGGAGTTTAATAGATAAAATGTACCTGGTTAACTGCAATACCTTTTCAACGGTGGGTAGGTTAAGGTATTGGTTGTGAAGTGAGATGCTTGTTACTGTAACTCGAATCTAGTCTCGGCCACTTAAAGTAATTTGTCTAAGATCAAGCGTGTTTATTTCTTTATGACTTAGATTATATAACTATAATTCAGTAATAATGTAATCATTGTTCATATTCCCCTTCGGAGTCTACCATGATTTGTGCCGCAAGGATTTCCCCCCCAGGCACCTTTGCTCAATGGGTGCCTTTGACGTATAACTGTTAAGGCACTGTATAAATACAATATATAATTATTATTAATGTTATCATTAAGAAATGCAGCAGTGTTTCCCATATAAGTGGAAATAAATTAGATAGACTAATGTTGCAGTTTTAGAACTAACATGTAGAATTGTAAATCATCCCTATTATGGTGACATCTAATTATAATGATTTTTAAAGCCACTTTCTCGCTTAATCAACAACTTTTAGAGACATTTCTTAATTTACCGTATACTAGATGTTTGCACAGCTAGGAACTGATGATGTGCTCATGCATTACATATGTTGAGGTCACATAAGCGATTGGAGGAAATTCAGAACAGAAAGTGTCTGCTAATACCACGGTTAAAGTGGTTGAACCCTGTTCGAATCCTAGGGTCAACTCTCCTCAGGGCCACCAGCAGGGGGTAAGAGCCAGGGAAAACTGTTCCAGACCTGATACCAGAAGTTGGGCTCAATCAGAAGTTGGGTCTACATGATGATTGACTGTCAGTTGGGCCCCACTCTTCCACGGGCCAGTTTTCTCAGATACAGAGGGCATTTTCCCCTCCTCTCCCCCTTTCTCAAAAAGTCTTCTCCCCCCTTCCCCAAGCTAAACAACCAGGGCCCCAGGTCAGTACTCTGTCCTGGGCCCTAGGAAAGCTGCTGGTAGACCTGGTTCTCCCTTTAACCTTTGGCAAGTCACTTCAGCTCTCTGCCTCAGACACAAAAATTAGATTGCATGCAGGGTCTTATTGTGCCTGAAAAATTGAGCTGCGCACACTGTCAGCACATGTAAAAGAAAAATATGATTACCCAACTGTGTTACCTTATGTTTACTGTGTTTCACAAGCTGACTGCCACCCTCCCCCGAGCTTCCAGGCATTGCTTCACACCCATTTTTGCCCCACCTTGTCTCCCGTGGGCAAGCCCTGCCATCCTCTCTCTCTCGGACGGGCTATACCTCGGCTCCTTCTTGCTCTGGGCCAACACCACATAAGCTCTGGGACAGCTCTGCCCCTGATCCCCTTTTCACTCCAAGCCAGCTTTGACCCTGGGTTCTTCAGCTTCTGGACAGTTTTGCCCCAGGCTACTTCTCTCCTCTACCTGGGTAAACTCGTCCGTGCCCATCAGCATACTCCCCGTCTCCCTCAGGCTACACAGCTTTGCTCTAGCGCCTGGTCACAGTCCTTCTGGGCATCCTACATTCCCATCCTTTAATCATAGCGTTACACTCTTTAGTCCAGGGGTGCGCAAACTGGGGGCGCAGATTTTTTTTGGAGGGGGGAGGGGGGTTTGGCGGTTGCAGAAGCCCCACACTCTTCCCCAAAGCATTTAAATTAAATGCCAGGGGACTGAATGAGGCCTCTGGAACTTCACTTACCGTGACTCAGTTGGCTTGGACAACGCGGCTTCAAATGATGCTGCGGGGTCACGCGGCATGATGTCACATGGCCCTGCAACGTCATTTGACACGTCAGACTCGGTAAGGGGGGCGCGAGCAGTGGGGGAGAGCAGGCAAAATGTTTGCACACCCCTGCTTTAGTCTACTCAGAGGAAGGGCAGTCCTGCAGCCACGGTTCATTACAGGTTTTCTCCACAAGAAATTTTTTCCTGTCCTGCGTGCTGTTGTGTATTCTCCATGAGTTGAAGGATCTGACAGCTTTTTTTGGCCTTTTAACCTTTGCCCTATGCATTCTGCATTATGTTAGTAACACAAAGTTCCAATCGTTACCTATATACACACACAACACTCGGAAAGCATAATGCCTGGGATTGTGGTATGGGGTAGTAGCAATGACGTGCATCCTGACATATTATTGACGTATAGAAATTCTGTAACATTATCAATTTGCAATGATATGTGAGTTTCAGACATTTTATTACATAGTGATTGTATGGGAAAAAATGTTATTTGCATTTGAAACTCATTAATATGTCGTTGAGACTCTGTCTCAGTCCATCTGCCACCTGTTTTCTGTTTTTACAGAACTGCGCCCCAGCCAGATTTTGATGCATTAGATTACTTCTAAGTTTTGCAAGAACTGGCTTGAGTGAATCGTGAATACTGTATACGTGGAACGCAGGCTAATCCAACAGACAAGCACGTGAGTCTGCACATGCTCAGGATGAGGACAAGCTAGAACTAGAGGTTGTTAAGCAGAATTATTTCCAAGACTATGTGTACCTTGGAAAGATACAGTAGGTGCATTAGAATGGCACAGGGGCATGCTGCCTTTCCTTACTGCAATTCCTACATCATTCCTACAATGAACTGTCACAAACACAAGGGGATACTAAAAAAGAAACTCAGAAAAACAAAGCCAGTGAACAAAATAACATTCGCAAGAGGATCTTAGCTTTACAGGTCACAGGATGCCCATACAAATGTGAAAACAGCAGAAAGCAGCTACTTAATATATGCAATCAGTCTTTTAAATTAAGAAAGTTCAAGGCCTTAAAAACTGTAACTGATACGGGTTGTTAAAAAAATTAAATATGCATATATTTAGCTGGTGGAATCCGGTGGGTATAATTTCTATTACATTATTTATTAACACCCTCTTTCTCTCTGCCCTCCTGTACAGTCCATGCCTTTACATATATTTCTCCCAAACCCCCTCCTCTATATCATTTGTTCCAATTCCCTTCACTTTTTCCCTTTATTTTTCTGCATCTCTTCCTCCCAGGGCTTATTGATCGCTGCAGCCTCACTTTCTGCCGCTACAACTACTGCAATAAAAAGCTAGTGGCAAGGTTCTAATGATTAGATTGATTGATTAGGCCTACCTAGACTGCAAGAACTGAGCATGGTTTTTAGAGATTGATTGATTAGGCCTGTCATTAAGCTTGTTTTAGTTCCTGCCTACCTTATGCTGTACATTTTGCTGAAATGGGTTTCTAGAAGATGTTTTATTATGTAATGAAGCTGGGATCTGCACCCTATCAGTTTTGCCTCCTCTGCCATTACACAGAGTGTGCCGCATTTGATACCTGTTGACTGATTCCAATCACATACGGTATGTCAGGGGTGGGCAACTCTTGTCTTCAAGAGCCATCAACAGGTCAGGTATTCAGCATATCCCTGCTTCAGCACAGGTGGCTCAGTCATAATGGCTGAACCACTGATTGTGCCACCTGTGCTAAAGCAGGGCTATTCTGGAAACATGACCTGGTGGTGGCCCTTGAGGACTGGAGTTGGCCACCACAGATCCAAGCCAGACTTTCTTAATATCATGCTTTATTATACCAGAATTGCCAATAAATAAGAGGGAATATAAAACCAGGACTATTACATGGCGGGAAGGTATGTACTTCCATGGGGGGGATAAATCAAGCTCCCTGTTTCACAATACTAAGAAGGTCATTTACTAACGCTATAGTTAAAGAAGCCTGGTAATTGTTTGTTAAGCTTAGGGAGACTTGATTTACCAGCCTGTGAATGAAATAATTTAAGATGTTTGCACTGCTTTGTACTGCACATAACACCTGGAGGTAAATGGCATCCACGTCTCCGGCATGGAAACTGGCTTCATATTTACTATAAATTGTTGCGTTGGAAGAGCTCCAGCAAATTTCAATAAACACACCCAGTATTACTCATTTGCATTTTTTAGAACGCAATTAAAAAGCTGTGCAACACTTGTTCTAAAAATGTATGTGTAAGAAACCGCACAGGGAAAACACAAGCAAGATTTGCAGGAGTTTTGGAATCTATGCACTTTTTTAGTATATATACAAGACCCCCTATATGTTGTGCTTAATGATGTGTATCCCCCTTATTTACTATGAGGACAGGGTGTTAATTGGCAATCCAACTGCAGCGTTTTTTAGTCTGTTTGCCTAAAAAAAAATAGGATTGACGCGTTCATTTCAGCTCCAGGGACACCCGGTTTTTTTAGATACTTACTTCGGTAGGGGGTGCGGGTATCTCCGTGCTGTTTAAAGGTCCTGGTCACAAGGGCCAATAGGAAGCTGCAAGGGATGATGTCACGGCTTCCTATTGGCCCCCAGGACACAGTGACTTTGAAGTCGCCTTTACGAGAACCCCAGCCAGAGCTGGTACCGACATCCCCTATGGAGGTAAGTATCTCAGCAGGGAATCGCCAGAGCTGGTACCGACATCCCCTATGGAGGTAAGTATCTCAGCAGGGAATCGCCAGAGCTGGTACTGACATCCCCTATGGAGGTAAGTATCTCAGCAGGGAATCGCCAGAGCTGGTACCGACATCCCCTATGGAGGTAAGTATCTCAGCAGGGAATCGCCAGAGCTGGTACTGACATCCCCTATGGAGGTAAGTATCTCAGGAAGCAGGGAATCGCCAGAGCTGGTACTGACATCCCCTATGGAGGTAAGTATCTCAGCAGGGAATCGCCAGAGCTGGTACCGACATCCCCTATGGAGGTAAGTATCTCAGCAGGGAATCGCCAGAGCTGGTACCGACATCCCCTATGGAGGTAAGTATCTCAGCAGGGAATCGCCAGAGCTGGTACCGACATCCCCTATGGAGGTAAGTATCTCAGGAAGCAGGGAATCGCCAGAGCTGGTACTGACATCCCCTATGGAGGTAAGTATCTCAGCAGGGAATCGCCAGAGCTGGTACTGACATCCCCTATGGAGGTAAGTATCTCAGGAAGCAGGGAATCGCCAGAGCTGGTACCGACATCCCCTATGGAGGTAAGTATCTCAGCAGGGAATCGCCAGAGCTGGTACCGACATCCCCTATGGAGGTAAGTATCTCAGGAAGCAGGGAATCGCCAGAGCTGAAATTAATGGTGTTCAGCTTCATAAATCCCCTGCTTCAATCCCATTTTTTTAAGTTCAATGCTTGGGTTGACTCTTCTGTACTTTCACTAACATTGTGTTATCCAAGCTGTGTTGGCTCCTGCTTTCTTACCAGTGACTATTGTAATGAATGTGTTTTCTGGAGGGATTTTCATTATAAGATGCTCTGTGTCCTGAGCCTATCTGTAAACTTCCACTGTTATAATTCACATCGCCTGTATACACTATTTTATTGCTACAACACAAGATTACTCCTACATTTATCATCAAAGGTGAGACTACTAGATACTGTCGCAAATGATATCAATGGAAAAAAGCATGTAATTCAAAACTAGTTTGTCTGGCTTTTTTGCTGATAGAAGGACCAATGACACATTACAGTGCACATCCCTCTGGCTAAGGGCTAAGCTTGTCTGATATGTACAGTAGAAAGAGAATGCACACCTTAGCAGCAGAATAAGCCCAACATGGCTGCTGACTAAAGTGCCAGTTGCAACAGAGGTACAGATACGGCTACTGTAGAGAGTCCACATGAATAAAATGCTGCAGCATACCAGTCTCAATTAAGTATTTTTTTATTTTGAATAGTCAACATATCGGTGTTACATCCACACCTTCATCATGATGACGAAGTCTTGATGAAGGCATGGATGTGACAACGAAACATTGGCTTTTTAAATATGAAATAATTTTATTGGGACTAGTGTGCCACAGCATTCACTCCACTGAGAGTATCTGACACGCAATACCCCTTGTCTCTTTGCCATCATTCTAAGGCTGAGTCCGTGGTGTGGGAGACCGCATGGGACGCGATCAGATTGCCTTAAGGCATTGATCACGCCCATGGACCATGCGGGCGGAGGCAGGAGGGGGCGTGCGTTGCAAAATAAATCAGTTGAAACTGATTTCTTGGCGCGACACGCAGGTCACGTGAGCGGTTCGCCCAATGAGGGCAAACCAGCTCCGTGACGCCCCTAGGAATGCCCCCAATGGCCCATTGACCATGGCCAGGGAAAGCACCCGCTTTCCCACGGCCTCCGCACACCTCAGCGCGGTTGAAGGCACCATGGCCCGGGCCTACTGTTTCACCTACCACAAGCCCAGGTAGGTTGCAGGAGACAAAATATAGAGAAATGGAAATACAGTACATGAATATGAACCTGATCAGAAATAAGTGCAATATAATAAGAACAAGGATAGTAAAGAGATGAGTTGTTGGAAGATCTAAACCTGTTAACGTTGGGAAAAATCTATTGACTCATTTTAGAAAGGACTGCAATATTTGTGATGTTAAATAGAAATGTGTAAAATACTAAGAAAAAATATAGAACATTTCCCTCTATATTTCTGACACATTTTGGCAAAAATCGCAAACATGGAAAAAAGGATGCCAAGCATTTAACGTCAATTTACAAGATCACATGACCCTTTATGTACTGACATGTGTGCTTAATTCTAGTGATACTGCTGCGCCAGCCTTTATTTTAAAACTTCTCGGGTACGTAGCGGTTGCATCTTCTGAATTCCACACGCAATAAATTGGGTATCCCTGCATTCGCACTGCCCAGCACCCGCGGTTGCTCCGTAGTTGATCTGTTTAATTATAATGGTTCGGATTTATTTGGGTGCAATTCTTCGCGTATCCGCCAGATGGCAGATATTCATGAATTGTAATGAATTATAATGTGCTACAGTAATGTATCTACTTGCAGGTGTTTAAAAAAAACACAGTGGTCCATTGTGAATTGACCTTGTTACTGAAGAAGTTACAATACTGTATCATTGAAAAATTCTTGAGAATTAAGCAACATTATTGTGAAAATGTGCATATTTTTACACAATGGAAACGTTTGTGGAAATGTTGCAAATAAAATAAGTTTCACAGAAATCCTCAAACTTTTGCAATGCACATTTATAGATATTTGCACACCTCTGGTCTTAAAACAAAAATAGAGACAGTCTCTATTAAATAAAAAAAAATCCTTTGAAAAAGGAAGAAGAACTGTACGATTGTAAGTAAAATAATACCAGTACTTAAAAAAATACTATGCATTATTTGACATCCCTTAAAAATATAGTTACATAGTAGTTACATAGTAGATGAGGTTGAAAAAATACAGTACATACGCTAATAAAGTGCAACCTATGCCAAATTTAGACGACAGATACTTTATCCTATATCCGTACTTACAGTATATTGATCCAGAGGAAGGCAAACAAAAAAATCCAATGAAATATCATCCAATGATATCTCATAAGGGGAAAAATAAATTCCTTCCTGACTCCAAATATTGACCATCAGATTACTCCGTGGACCAACATCCTTCTCATGTATACTTATTTGATATATCCCGGTATACCTTTCCTTTCTAAAAAAAAATGCCCAACCTTTTTTTGAACATTGTCACGGGAGACCAGACATTTACACCTTTTTTGCACTGAGCAAAACAAGTTGGTAAAATAAATTGTCATTTATTCACTTAAAATAGGCTAAGCACAATGAAACACAAAATACATGTGTAGCCATGCCATCTGTGGCTATTAGTTTGCTTCCCTTCTGGCGGTAAGCTCTGGTACAAGCAGGCCTTGACATGGGGTTTTTCCCCTCCGAGGCGCTGCACTTGAGTGACAGCGGGAGGTGGTGACATCAGGCCTGGGCATGACCAATCATGAGACAGACCTGGTGCCTCCTCCTGGCAGTAGTTAAGGGCAGTGCCGCCCCAAATTCAGGAGTGCCTTTCCCCACATGAGGAAAGCAGGTCACACATTGGAGAGGCTGAATATTGGGCCTTCTCCAGTCCTCTTCCCTCCAGGGAAAAGATAGTGTGGACCATACCAATGCCTCTGCTAGGGAGGCAGGGAATAGCTAGGATGGCTGTGGGTGCCCTTGGCCTGTAGTGACGGTCCAGGGACCATCCTTCAGAGGTAGCTGAGAAGTACTGCATCGGGCAGAAGCCTGCTTGTTACTGTGCTGTACAGAAGAGGTAATAAACCATTCCTGTTACTAGAAAAAAGGATGGTGTGATTAGCGCTAAAAAATATAATAAATGTGTACAAATACAATTCAAATATTAACAAAGACGTGATGAAAATTATATAGTATTACAATAGGCAAGGCTGCCAGGAATAACTAACCCGAACACAGTTAGTGATAGACAAAAAGAAAAACAATACAGACCGGCGCCTTAAAGTCCAAATGGGAGATATAAAAGTTCAATGGATGATTAGGAATATCCAATGGATGTTGATCTGGTCCAGTGGACAGCAGGTTCCTCAGCAGCAGAAATATTATAACATGCAGGGGAGACAAGAGAATAAGATCATAGTGTAACACTGTGTGATTAAGACAAAAAACACAAAGACATAGACAAACATACACAAACAACACTAAACAGTAGGCTGACTATTATTAAAGATTATTTAATGAACATAATAAAATGCAGGTAACTGGTGACGAGCAGGTCTGGGATCCGGTGTGTAAAAACCGGAATCCTACTTACAGCAGGTCCCTAGAACAAACGCAGGTAAGGATAGTGTAGATGTCCGACGGATAGTGCTGGTGGACACGCGCCACGTGTAGATGCCTGTGGGAGCTTCCTACATCCACTGCCGATGATGGCGACGCTTCCCTCCACCACACGTGACTCTCCTTCGTTGGCGTCCGGAAGTGCGTCACAGCGGGCGGGACAACACACCGGGTATTTCTGCCGATATCAATTCTTATACACTGCGGCTCCAGGGGCTGCTGAAAAGGTCTGCTCCTCTATCAGTAATGCTGCTATATGATTCTCAATGGCCCAACGCGTTTCGTGCGCATGCGCACTTCTTCAGGGGATAAATGAGCACAGTCCATGGTGACTTTAAATACAGACAGGGCACACTTCATTGGTTAATTAAAGTGTCACTCACAGTTCGTTTATGCAAACCGTGATTGGATGTACTGCCTGTCAATCACGTCCTGTGTACAAGTCAGCCTTAACATACAACTAGACAACATATATACAAAAATTAACATACATATATACCTTAAAAATACATAAAATTCAACAGCTATTACTGATCATGCCTAATACACCTACTTAGTCAGAATATAACAAATATTGTAATGGATGCACATAGTGAAATTAATAATATTTTTCTTTTTAATAATTTTTTCTCCATATTGATGTGACCTCATTTGCACGCTATTGGCTTTCATGATTGCAGCAGCTATTGCTTGCTGAAAAACCCATTTTAAAAGATCTATATTAAAAATAAAGATATATATTATAAAAATATAAATATATATAAGAATATATATATATATATTCATTTAAACCTTATAATTTACTAAATGACTTGAAAGACATTGAAAAAGATCAATTAAAAAATTATAAAAATCTTTTGTTTAAAAAACTTTTGTTTTTAAAAAATCATTTAAAAAAACCATTTTGTAAAATCATTTTAAAAAGACGCCTAGATCAAAATCAATGTTGAGTCCGTTAGGTGAGAGTGTCTTTAATTCATAGATCCAGTAGGCTTCACGCCTACTGATCTGTTTCAATAGATTACCACCTCTCCAATTTTGTTGTACAGTTTAAATGGCTTGACATTTTAGACCCATCGGGTTTCTGTTATGATAGATGTTAAAATGGTGTGACACACTATGTGTATTTAAACCTCTTTTTATATTATAGATGTGTTCATACACTCTTCTTTTATAACTTCTTCCAGTTCTACCCACATATTGCAGGCCACACGGGCACTGCAATAGATAAATTACAAATGTGGAATCACAGTTTATTGATGTTTTAATAGTGTATATTTTATCTGTAACATTAGATTGGAAGGTGTCAGTGGTATTACTAAATGAACAAGCCATACATTTAGTGCATTTAAAAAAAAACCTTCTTTTGCTATTTGGTTTTAATTCTGATTTTTCCAATGGACAACTAGGTGCTAGACGCATCTTAATGTTTGGTGCTTTTGTGAAAATTATTTTTGGTTTCTCCGGGAGACATTTAGATAGAGTCGTATCGCACAAGAGCATGGGCCAATGTTTGTTAAAAATCTGACGAATTTTTGGCGCCATCTCATTGTACTGAGTTATAAAAGAGACTCCATTGTTTTGGTTCAATACATTTTTGTTCTTATCTTTATATTCCAACAATGTGTCTCTCTCAATTTTCTCCACCTGAAGGGAAGCTGCCTCGAGTAAATTTTCTGGGTAACTTCTATCACGGAATTTGTCTTTAAGCTCACTCGCCTGAAGCGCATACTCCTCTGAATTTGAACAGTTGCGCTTGAGGCGGGTGAGCTGACCCTTAGGAATGTTCCGGATCCAGCTAGGGTTATGCTGGCTGTCTGCCCTAAGGTAGTTATTAGCCTGGACAGACTTGAAAAATGTTTTGGTTTCTATTTTATTGTTACTGATATAAATAGCGAGGTCTAAAAATTCTATATGTTCCTTATGGTGGTTGAATGTAAATTTCAAATCCCTATCGTTAGAGTTTAAATATGTAAAAAACGACTCAAGCTGTACCTGTCTGCCTGACCAAACGAATATAACGTCATCTATGAAACGGCGCCAGAGCACGAGGTGGGCCCCGAGTGGACAGTTGTTCCAAATATAATCTTCTTCCCAACTGTCCATGAATAGATTTGCATAACTCGGGGCAAACCTCGTGCCCATCGCCGTTCCACAGACCTGTAAAAAGAATTGTGAATTAAATTGAAAGTGATTATGTGTTAAAATAAAATTAATGCTATCAACTAAAAATAACTTTAGTGCTGATGGTGTAGTGTTATCCGATTCTAACTTGCGTGTGATGGCCTGACATCCTTTCACATGATTGATGGTGGTATACAGTGATGTCACATCTGCTGTTACCCAGGTATATTCGGGTTTCCACTCCAGATCTCTCAGTAACTGGAGGACATGTGTAGTGTCACGTAGGTAGGATCGGATCTGATGAACTAGTAGTTGAAGATGGTGATCTATAAATAAGGATAAATTAGATGTGAGTGACCCTATACCCGAAATGATAGACCTGCCAGGAGGATTTGTGAGGCTTTTATGTATTTTGGGGATGAAATAAAAGATAGGAGTGCGTGAAAATTGTGTATTTAAAAACTCAAATTCTTGTTGTGTAATGGCTCCCTTATCTAAACCAATGTCTAGCATTCTAGTGAGTTCAGTCTCAAACTGGCTTAATGGATTACTGGCAAGGGGGAGGTATGTGGCAGTATCTCCGAGCAATCTCATAGACTCTCGGAGGTAATAGTCTATGTCCATCACCACTATGCCCCCCCCCCCCTTGTCAGCAGGTTTTATAACTATTTTCTTGTTATCCTCCAGTTGTTGTAGAGCTAATTTTTCTTTAGTATTAAGATTATCTTTGTGTATTTTATATGCCCTACTGGACTCCTCTAATTCTCTGGTTACAATCTCTACAAACGAGTTTACCAGATGTCCCTGAGCAAATTTAGGATAAAATGTTGATTTAATTTTAAAATTAGTACACGGTTTATTCGGCTCAACATTGGGAAGATTATGATCTAGCTGATGGGTAACTGCATCTTTTAGAAAATATTTTTTAAGTGCCAATTTGCGTGCAAATTTATGGACATCAATATGGAGGTTGAAGCTGTTAGGGCCACATATTGGCGCAAAGGTAAGACCCTTACCTAACACTTTCCGTTCAACTTGTGTAAGAGTGTGTCGACTGATATTGAAGATGTTTTGATAGGTCTTATTGACACCTAACCTATTTCTATTAACACCTCCTCTTCTCCCTCTGGTGCGTTTTTTCTTTTTTTGTAATTCATGGGAGGTGGAGGTTCTACACTGGGTTTTCTTATTTCTACCTGGGGGAAGATGTGTTCCCTCTCCTTTCTCCATTCTAAAAAAGAGAAGTTGGACTTGGCTGTTTGTATAGGTAAAGGGGTGTAAGACACACTGTCAGGTTCACTCTCTGACTCGATTTCAGATAGCACATGATATTTATTATTGGTCAAATTGACCTCCTGTGTTGATGCTATCTGTGCGTCATACACTTCTTTAGCTCTTTTTTGTCTCAGGTATTGGACAGTATCATGCTGTGGTAATACCCTCTGTGGTTGGGGAATGGGAACTGGAATGGGTATAAGGGGAAGAGTGTGTGGTTTTCTGGACCTAGTAATATTATTACTTGGAGTGGGATTTCCCTTCTCTGTCCTAATCCTCTTTGTCCCTACAGATGGATTATCATTCCTCTGATCTGGTTTTTTGATCTGTTCATCTTTACTCTTTTTATTCCAGGTTCTCTGGCGGCCCGTGTCATAGTCGTTCTTATCCCTAAAGAACTTACTTTGTTTGGTACCCAGTATTTCTAGTTCAATTTGGTCTAGTCTTTTTTTGACCGTGGGTTCCATTTCCAGAAGTACTTTATTAGTAAGGTAGGGGTCAAGTTTTATTTTTAAATTTTCAATCTCATTGTCTAGTTCTATCAGTGTCTTTTTACGCTGATGTTTAAGCATTTTCATCAGCGCAAATGAACACTGATCTAAAATATCATTCCATTCCTGCATGAATGGTACGTTGTGTGTATCAAATGTTGGTACCTTTTGGACTCGCAGTCCTCGTGGGATTCTATGGTTTTCTAAGTATTTACTTAAGGTTGTAACCTCCCACCACTGCCGGCTCTCAGTGACTAATGTCTTTTCTAATTCTAATTCTACTCACAAATCCTCCTGGCAGGCCTATCATTTCGGGTATAGGGTCACTCACATCTAATTTATCCTTATTTATAGATCACCATCTTCAACCACTAGTTCATCAGATCCGATCCTACCTACGTGACACTACACATGTCCTCCAGTTACTGAGAGATCTGGAGTGGAAACCCGAATATACCTGGGTAACAGCAGATGTGACATCACTGTATACCACCATCAATCATGTGAAAGGATGTCAGGCCATCACACGCAAGTTAGAATCGGATAACACTACACCATCAGCACTAAAGTTATTTTTAGTTGATAGCATTAATTTTATTTTAACACATAATCACTTTCAATTTAATTCACAATTCTTTTTACAGGTCTGTGGAACGGCGATGGGCACGAGGTTTGCCCCGAGTTATGCAAATCTATTCATGGACAGTTGGGAAGAAGATTATATTTGGAACAACTGTCCACTCGGGGCCCACCTCGTGCTCTGGCGCCGTTTCATAGATGACGTTATATTCGTTTGGTCAGGCAGACAGGTACAGCTTGAGTCGTTTTTTACATATTTAAACTCTAACGATAGGGATTTGAAATTTACATTCAACCACCATAAGGAACATATAGAATTTTTAGACCTCGCTATTTATATCAGTAACAATAAAATAGAAACCAAAACATTTTTCAAGTCTGTCCAGGCTAATAACTACCTTAGGGCAGACAGCCAGCATAACCCTAGCTGGATCCGGAACATTCCTAAGGGTCAGCTCACCCGCCTCAAGCGCAACTGTTCAAATTTAGAGGAGTATGCGCTTCAGGCGAGTGAGCTTAAAGACAAATTCCGTGATAGAAGTTACCCAGAAAATTTACTCGAGGCAGCTTCCCTTCAGGTGGAGAAAATTGAGAGAGACACATTGTTGGAATATAAAGATAAGAACAAAAATGTATTGAACCAAAACAATGGAGTCTCTTTTATAACTCAGTACAATGAGATGGCGCCAAAAATTCGTCAGATTTTTAACAAACATTGGCCCATGCTCTTGTGCGATACGACTCTATCTAAATGTCTCCCGGAGAAACCAAAAATAATTTTCACAAAAGCACTAAACATTAAGATGCGTCTAGCACCTAGTTGTCCATTGGAAAAATCAGAATTAAAACCAAATAGCAAAAGAAGGTTTTTTTTTAAATGCACTAAATGTATGGCTTGTTCATTTAGTAATACCACTGACACCTTCCAATCCAATGTTACAGATAAAATATACACTATTAAAACATCAATAAACTGTGATTCCACATTTGTAATTTATCTATTGCAGTGCCCGTGTGGCCTGCAATATGTGGGTAGAACTGGAAGAAGTTATAAAAGAAGAGTGTATGAACACATCTATAATATAAAAAGAGGTTTAAATACACATAGTGTGTCACACCATTTTAACATCTATCATAACAGGAACCCGATGGGTCTAAAATGTCAAGCCATTGAAACTGTACAACAAAATTGGAGAGGTGGTAATCTATTGAAACAGATCAGTAGGCGTGAAGCCTACTGGATCTATGAATTAAAGACACTCTCACCTAACAGACTCAAGATTGATTTTGATCTAGGCGTCTTTTTAAAATGATTTTACAAAATGTTTTTTTTAAATGATTTTTTAAAAACAAAAGTTTTTTAAACAAAAGATTTTTATAATTTTTTAATTGATCTTTTTCAATGTCTTTCAAGTCATTTAGTAAATTATAAGGTTTAAATGAATATATATATATATTCTTATATATATTTATATTTTTATAATATATATCTTTATTTTTAATATAGATCTTTTAAAATGGGTTTTTCAGCAAGCAATAGCTGCTGCAATCATGAAAGCCAATAGCGTGCAAATGAGGTCACATCAATATGGAGAAAAAATTATTAAAAAGAAAAATATTATTAATTTCACTATGTGCATCCATTACAATATTTGTTATATTCTGACTAAGTAGGTGTATTAGGCATGATCAGTAATAGCTGTTGAATTTTATGTATTTTTAAGGTATATATGTATGTTAATTTTTGTATATATGTTGTCTAGTTGTATGTTAAGGCTGACTTGTACACAGGACGTGATTGACAGGCAGTACATCCAATCACGGTTTGCATAAACGAACTGTGAGTGACACTTTAATTAACCAATGAAGTGTGCCCTGTCTGTATTTAAAGTCACCATGGACTGTGCTCATTTATCCCCTGAAGAAGTGCGCATGCGCACGAAACGCGTTGGGCCATTGAGAATCATATAGCAGCATTACTGATAGAGGAGCAGACCTTTTCAGCAGCCCCTGGAGCCGCAGTGTATAAGAATTGATATCGGCAGAAATACCCGGTGTGTTGTCCCGCCCGCTGTGATGCACTTCCGGACGCCAACGAAGGAGAGTCACGTGTGGTGGAGGGAAGCGTCGCCATCATCGGCAGTGGATGTAGGAAGCTCCCACAGGCATCTACACGTGGCGCGTGTCCACCAGCACTATCCGTCGGACATCTACACTATCCTTACCTGCGTTTGTTCTAGGGACCTGCTGTAAGTAGGATTCCGGTTTTTACACACCGGATCCCAGACCTGCTCGTCACCAGTTACCTGCATTTTATTATGTTCATTAAATAATCTTTAATAATAGTCAGCCTACTGTTTAGTGTTGTTTGTGTATGTTTGTCTATGTCTATGTGTTTTTTGTCTTAATCACACAGTGTTACACTATGATCTTATTCTCTTGTCTCCCCTGCATGTTATAATATTTCTGCTGCTGAGGAACCTGCTGTCCACTGGACCAGATCAACATCCATTGGATATTCCTAATCATCCATTGAACTTTTATATCTCCCATTTGGACTTTAAGGCGCCGGTCTGTATTGTTTTTCTTTTAAACCATTCCTGTTGTTATACCTCCTGCTTGGTGCGTGACCTTACTTGGGGGAGAGGCAATAGTTTTACCATGGGAGATCACCTTCAGTTCCTGGAGCCTATGGCAGATGGAGGCGCTACACTGCTAAAGAGTTATGTAGGGTATGAACCCCAAAAGCCTAGTCCTGTGTATCCACTACCACTGGTGGACGACTCAGCCCTCCTGTTACCAGCAGGTATCATGCACCACATGATTCGTAATGGCCACATCTCCCACCAAGTGGGGGAATATAAGGATTGGGCTTCGGTCCCGCCCCCGTGATGCACTCCGTGACAAGATGGGTGATGCGTCTCGCACTGAGGTTGCGCACAGGCGCTGTGTGGCAAGGCATGAGACACCACACGGATTGGGCTTAGGCCCAGCCCCATGACGCCATGGAGAACGTCCCTCTTGCTTGCGCACTTACGCGCTGGTGTCGAATCACCAGGGGCACACAACGGGTTAACTCTATCTCCAATTATCCTACACCTGCGGCACACACCGCCCCTGCCTATCAATACACTGAGTGGGTGTAACCACTCAATGCTCTCAGACTGGTGCAGCCCTGCCATTGGCTGCTCCTTCTTTATATGCTCAGCCAGCCCTCTTCCAAGTTGGCTGAGCATAACCATAGTTTGTGACTCGTGCTTGCCTCAAGCAACCTGCTGGTTAGCTTGCCTTGTTTCCTGCCTGTTGCTTTTCGTTGTACCGGACCCTTGCTTGTTCCTGGACCTCTGCCTTCTCTGATCATTGACCTCGGCTTGTATTTGGACTCCGACCTTCTATATTCCTGGCCCCTGGCTACGCACTACGACCATCTGACTTCTTCAACTCAAGACCACGGCGAGTATCATGACCATCCTAACCTCTCCTACCCAGACCCGGCTACATGACTACAACCCTGCAATCCGGACGCAGTTGTTGGTCGGTGTATTCAAACATCCCCACCTCAGCCTTGTGGCCCTGTCCTGTTTGTGGTGAGCACCCATTACAGGGAAACACTGTTATACATGAAAAGAACAATAACAAACACATAGCTCCCAGCACTCAATGATAAAATAATCAAATGATAATCAAATAAGTAAATGTAATGTGAAAAAGTATCAATACATGAGAATATACACAGTGAAAGATGTGGGATTAAAGGGAGGTACTCATTTCTCCAGGTGTAAACTGGCACCTAGGGGGTAAGGGGTGCAATGGAGGATAAGGAATGGGTAAAACAAGGGGGGGGTAGAAAGAAAGGGAAAGTGGGGGATAAAGGTAAAAAAGGAAGATGCAAAAAAATGAAGGGTAAGTAGAGGGGGGCAACGTTTCGGGGATAAACCCCTTCTTCTGGCCCGTTCCTATGATCTTTAAGACCACAGGTACTTCCTTCTCTCTTAATCCTAACCTCCAATAAACTGCACTATAAAGAGAAACTCAAGAGCAGGCTGACTAAGGGAGTAAGTCCAAGAGTCCAAAAAATGGTGAAAGCACACAGTCAAGCTACCTAAAGTACAGTTTAAATGCAAGGCTTTTGGCCAAATGAACAGTATGTAGAGATACACACAACAGATTTTGAGGACTCTTGGGCTTACCCTTAGTCAGCCTGCTGTTGTAGTTTCTCTTTATAGTGCAGTTTTTTGGAGGTTAGGATTAAGGAAGAGGAAAGTACCTGTGGTCTTATAGATCGTAGGGAACAGGCCAGAAGAAGGGGTTTGTCCCCGAAACGACACTCCCTGAGCTGACACTCCCTGAACCCCAATACATGGTTCAGAGGTAACCAGACGGGCTTTACCTTTATTGTTGAGCCTGGTTACCCCTTCACCATCACAAACATATCTATTGTATCTGTGATCACAGACTCCATGGGTAATGAATTTCACATTTTAACTGCCATTACTGTAAAGAACCCTTTCCTTTGTTGCTGTTGAAATCTCCTTTCCTCCAACCGTAAAGGATGACCCCAAGTCCTTAGTACTGTCATTGGGATAAATAGTTATTTTGAAAGCACCTTGTACTGTCCCAAAATATATTTGTATATAGTTATCATATCCCCTTTTAGATGCCTCTTTTCCAATGTAAACAAATCTAATTTAGCTAGCTTCTTCTCATACAGTAAGTCAGATTATCCATCCCTATTATTAATTTGGTGGCTCTTCTCTTTGCCCGTGTAATGCAAGATAAGATCTCGTTTGCCTTTGCAGCTACTGCGTAGGTGCAGTTTTTGACCTGTCCATACTGTATGAGCGAAATAAATTTTAGTTTATGGGAGTTACCCTTCTTGATCCTTATTTTTTATTATTTTATTTTTTCATTAGTCTTGGTCATGCTCCGTTTTTTACACAGCTGCTTTCCAGATTTACATCTGTGTGTTGGCCATAATTCACAAAATACTCAAATTATAGTAGAATGTATATACATCATAAAAAGATATACACCCATAATAAAACCAATATATCCCTACTGCTTACAGTACATATAAAATACATACCATTTACCAACCCCTATACTGCTGTAAGTATACCCAGTAGTGCTGTCAAGTGACATACAGCATATTTCTCCCTAGTCTTAATAAACATAATAAACTCCCTCCCCCATAATGAAAATAACATAATTGTAACAGGCAATATATAGCATACACTTCCAGATGTCTACTTCCTTGGGGCCTGCATTGTAATCACCTTGCAGAGTTGTGTGTTAATTGTGGTAACTGAGATTCTCTGAGTGATATGTTCCCTCACTGGACTTTCAGTTATTCTTGGCAGGGGAGGCTCTTTGTTTATAGTGCGCAAGCATTAGGTGATAGAAGCAATTATAGGATGTAGAGAATTTGCCTGGCTGCTCTGTTGCAGGAGCCAGCACAAAGTGCTCAATGTGTATTTAACATTCACATTATTATAACACGATCTTCAAAATATTGGAACATGATATTTAGTATGGATACAGAATTTTACCAAATATATCTGTTTTATCTTTTTGTTAAATTAAAAGACAACCCTGTTTAAAACAGCATTACACATTTGAGAGGTGGAACATTTTTAATTCTCCCAACTTATGATAATCATGAGGCATTACATAACAATACAGCTCCATTGATGCAGACAAAATATAATGGCAGAGTGTTTAATAAATCTGATTTTAGGGGTTAGCAGCAGCTTTAATACCAGAGTTTGCACCACTAAATGTTGGGATATATATATATATATTTTTTTTTTACACAATGGGAACTGGGGACTAGTCTAGATTTGAACCACTCTATTTTAAGCTCTGGGGTCCCCCCTAGTTCCCCAAATACTTAGTGAAGACAACCCGCAGCTAAAACTATCTCAGGGAAACAAAATGACCACTAAAGTGTGGGCCAATAAGAAGCAGTAATGGCTGACATTAGCTCCAATTTCGAATTAGCCCCAATTAATTAGCCGACAATTGGATGACCGCTGGTGTCTTCTCTAAAAAGACAGGAAGTGCGCTAGAACCAAAAACTGTAGGGCCTCGTTTCTAGTGGCGACGTCAGTGCACACGTGACCGCATGATGTCCCCCGTGTGCAAAACTGGCGCTGAAGGCATCGGGAGGCAACAGGGAGGCGTGGCTATGACATCGCGTGAGCCCTCATTGGCTGAACCGCTCACGTGATGCGGCCGTCACGTGGCAAGATCAATTTCAGATGTCTGTTGAAAATGTGCATGCTTGAACACGTTGGTCGCGCACGTGCTCAATTAAAAACATTACTTTGTTTTGGCGTTGCGCGCATGCGCGCCACCGCATTAATCACACTGTTGCACTCTCCAGCTCTCAAGGTGCTCAAGTCCTGTTAAAAAATACATGTACATTTTTTGAGTGGACTGCAACTTTAAAGCACCTGTCCAACCTTATCACAATTTGATTGATTGATCTCTTCTTGCCATTTCCAAATCGTTTTTTTCTTTCTAAATCCGATGCCTTGTTAAGGAGATGTTAGAGTTTAAAATATTAAGGGGGCTATGCAGTAAACGTTCATAAGCCACATATCGAGCACTTATCGCCCCAAAATAACTACTGCTATTCAGTAAAGATAAAAGACTGAATCACTCTCAAAAAATTGCTCATAAAATTTTTTTACAGAGGCAGCAGTGATAAGCCACTTATCACCGCTTTTCGTCATGTTCATAAACGTGCGCAATTCTAGTAGCAGTGATAGGCTATGAACGCCTATCGCTGCTCTAGAATGGTGATTTTATCGTAAAATCCTCACGCCAGTAAAAGTTGGCGTGAAGGTGTTGGAAACCTGCAGAGAAGCGGCGAGATGGGACTTAGAAAAAAAATGCATTTTTTCCTGCATAGGATTGATGCCGGGAATCTCTGGAGCTGATATCCATTAATATTAGTACCAGAGACCCCTGGCATGAATCCTATGCAATAAAAATGCATTTACAGTAAACTTCATTACCATAGCGGATAGCCTCAGGGACACCCTACTTCCTGAGATACAGGCCCGTTATGGGGTGCCGGTATCTCCTATGCATTTAAATGTCCGCGGCATGTGACCATGGGAATAAAATGCATAGAAGATACCGGCACCCCATAACGGGGCCTGTATCTCGAGAAGTAGGGGGTCCCGGAGGCTGAAACATATGCGGTTCTGCTCAGGAGACCCCCTGCTCATCTACACTATTAACAAAATTAAAATTTATACACATACATTTCGGGCGAGATTTGCACAGGGAGAGACGGCTCTCTCAGATCGGCTCTCTCTGCAGCAGATACAAGTCGCCGGGTAAGGCCTTTTCAGAGGGTCGTTCATCAGATCACCGGCTAATCGCCCGTTTTGTGAATTTTGCTATGACAGGTAATGAAGGCTTTCTGATACCGTGATAGCAACGCTCATAAAAACGGTGATTTAAATGGCCGGTGATTTTTTTTATGAACCTTTAGTGCATAGGCCCCTTAGTGTCTGGGAGTAGAGATGGGCGAATTTTTTGGGCAAATTTAAATCCACAGCGGATCGATCGGTTCTTTTGGTATGTGGATTTCAGTGGATCAATCTCAAAAAGGGCGATTCGAGTTTTTCAGATTTTTTATTATTAGTACCAATACAGCAGCAAAAGGTAAGTTTGTAGGCGGGCACTGCAAAATCAGGATCTCAGCCACGAAGTGTAGATAAAATCAGCTTTATTTCTCTTTGATAAAGTTCCTACTAGGAACGAAACGCGTCAGAGAAACAGGAGTCTCTGTGATGTCCAGCAATATGTTCAAATAAAGCTGATTTTATCTACACTTCGTGGCTGAGATCCTGATTTTGCAGTGCCCGCCTACAAACTTACCTTTTGCTGCTGTCTTACCATTCGGCTGGAGCACGCCAACGATCCCCTGCTTTGCAGTCTTCTGGCTACAAGGCAACTTCCCCCTGTTGTTGCGAGGGTTTGCCGCTGTTCGTGACGTATCCAGGAGGTCCCGGAGCAAGCAAGCCGGCGCCAGCGGTGACGTCATTCCGGAGCGCAGCCGCTGCGGAGCACAGACCGGGACACCAACGAGGGAGCAACTCAGACGCCAGGCGGGTAAGGGCAGCAGGTTTAGGTTACATTATGAGTACATGACGGGAGTCTTACTGGGCTTTACGTCTTGTCTCTGCTTTCCTTCCTGCAAAACGGGCCCCCCTCCTTGGCTGCATTAGTCTGGCTATATGCTTCCTCGGCACTTCTACAGCTTGTGATATTTTATCAGCAAGGGATCGTTGTTTCATTTTGTCCATACACCTCTGAGGTTACACAAGTACTACACCCAGCATTACACTTTGATTGAGCACCGGACTTCACAGGGTTCACTCCCCATACTACAGTAACTATAGACTTAGTACCAATACACTCCGCGGATTACGCAATCCATTGGTGGATTCTTAAGAATGAGCCATTGATTGCGGATTTCACAGATTGGATTCTACAAATTTGTCAATGGATTGTATCCAATGGCGGTTTCTGTTGAATCTGCGCAGATTAAACTGACCAAATCTGATTGCAGATTTTACACCACGAAACAGATTTTGGGAGGAAAATGTGAGAAAATTGGGAAACAGATTTGGGAGGATTCACCCATCTCTATCTGGGAGGTTAAAATTAAGCTCCCTAGAAACCATTGCAGTCTAAAGGTAGCCTCAGAAGCTACTGTAGAGATGAAGAAATTCACCCTTTTGAACACTTTTTTTTGTAAGAGCAGGGCAAGTTTAGGGGTAGGATACTATTCTATGAGTTAAACTTAAAATAGGCTGCTGCAGGGGATTGCTTCTTTAAATGAAATATACGTGTTTCCTCTTATCCATTTTTGCTCTATATTGAACCATGTTTATTTTCCGATGAGTTACAGAATACATAAGGTTGTTTATGAAAATGAGCGTGGTCTACAATACTGAATGATGACAGGGGCAGTGGGCTCAGCGTTATAAAGGTTAAGCCAACTCATTGCCTAGTAAAGATGTTGACCAAGTTACTGGGTCAAAATGGCTGCCAGTCCTGTTAATGCCTGAGCCAAGTTAGGTATCTGTTGCAGGGTTATCCTGTACTCTTTGTATTGGTTTTAATGACTCAACAGTGTCTCTAGACAACGTTGAGGTGGGGAAGTGTGATCCCTTCCTCTTCGGGAGATACTTACTCCAAAAGCAGAGTACAGGCGGCCCTCGCTATCCGTCTGTTTCGCTTTTACGATGAATGGATTATCCGACGCATCACAATGCTTTCCACAGAACGGATTGGCCGATTGCCACAACGGATTATTTGACGCTCGCTGCCACCCATTAACATGGGATTCACTTTACGATGCTTTCACTATCCGATGCTAGTTTACGGAATGGATTCTGTAAGATAACCGAGGACTTCCAGGTATTGTTCTCTCCCCAGCAGTCATTCTCATCAAGCCCAATCCCTGGGGCTGTCATTAGTTGCTGTCACTACCCACAGGTCTAATCGGTCCACCCGGTTGAGTCCCCGGCTCTGGATTGGCTCAGCGAAAGAAAAGTCTCTTCTGATTTCTTGGCACCTGGCTCTCCATGTTTTCAGATGGAGGCCGGGAAATGATAGAAGCTGAAGCCGATCAGGGCTCCAACGTTGTTTATGGTTTGTCTCAGTGTAAAGAGACCAACTGGTACAGTGAACTGTGGACCAGAGATGGGTATCCCTTGTTACTGGGATTGACGGATGAACAGCTCAAGGCAGTATCTAGGGTAAACTAGCTGCAGAGGCAAGCTGGGGTTCTCTTGTGTTCTGAGTATAGTAGTGAGTTATTGCCGTGTGCTTGTACTTTATATCACCCTAGAAGCACAGACTACAGATATAGTCACAGTTACTGTTCCCATTGATGCCAAAGCTGCCACAATATTTCAAGATTTCATATGTCAGACATAGCTCTATTGAGAAAAATGGTAACGCTTGTGTTGCAGGGTATATGCAATAACACACGCTGGTTCTCTTGATAAGGCTTCTTTATTGAGCCTTAAAAACATACAGCACACAAAACAAAATAGCTTCTCTTCAGCATACAAAAACAAAATAGCTTCTCTTCAGCATAGAAAACAAGGCAGCTTCTCTTCAGCATGCAGGACACAGACAGTTCATCACACATGTACTTTGAAAAACAGACCTTAAAGCAGTAATCTCTTCAGTATTTCAGTCCTGTCTCCTGACCAGTTAGCTTGCATGTGTGTACAGCCTGGGGGTTTTAAAACACCTTGATTATGCAGCTGGGGTCAGACTAATTAAGCAGCCCTTCTCAACTCGTCACTGCTGCACTGCAAGCCTAAACATAGGTTTGCCAGGTATATGGCTGGTGTTGTTCATTCACCCTGTCACAGCTTGTTATCGAAATGACACAGCTGCCTCATTTAACGTGGAATTTTGTGCAACATTGAAGTGCCAGTGAGTGCCATAACATCAGCTGCACCTTTATGTGTCAATCTTATCAGTGATATGAGATAAAAACCTTGTAACACAATTTTTAAATTTTATTTTTTATGGGGTGGCATTATGGTTCGCATCTGCTAAGCAGTGCTATTCCACAAGATACCTTAGAGCCCATTCTGCCAATGACCCTGCTATATTATTAATATTTCATATCTGTAAAGTAGTGGGATTAGTTTCTCTAGGGATAGAATGTCAAGCAATACTGCTGGAACTACAGTACCTTGCCATGTTTTCTGTGAACTGTGCTGCTTTCTCATGGGACTATTAGTGCATTCGTGGAACACATCAATAGATAAATAGGCCGCATTAAAAGTGTTGGCCAAACCCATTCTCAGGGTCCCTGTGGTGCTTTACCCATATGCTACTGTACCTGCAGGGACATGCAGGGATCCTCTTCAAAGGACTCAGGGATCCTCTTCAAAGGACTCATGAAACATGACCTATTTTTATAAGGAGTTATCAAAAGATATAGGCTGGTGATTGAATTGATTGCACCACATGTTCACTGTAACACACTACTCTTATACCATCATAATTGTCTTTCCATAGGAGAATAGCTCAAGCTGCTCTATACTAGTTTTATGACTGACAGAAGGTTGTAGCAAATAGTCAACAGATTGACATATATACACTCTTTTATAGTAACATATTTAATAATCCACTTATTGATATATAAACGTATACAGGCAGTCCTCGGTTATCCGACACAATGCGTTACTGAAAATGGCGTTGTAAAGCGAAACGTTGTAAAGCGAAACACGTTTTCCCACAGGAACACTGTTTAAATGAAAGGTTCCGTTCCTGAAGGCATTTTTAACACTAAAATACACCAAATATTTTACGCAGGCAATAAGATATAGCAGCACACAAATAAATTATATAGTGTATATACTGTATTATATATGTAATATAACATAATAAATAATATATTATATAGTATAATATAATATTATATAGTATATTATATATATACGCTCTTACGACGCTTTGCAACGTTGTTTATGTGAATGTGTATATATATATATATATATATATATATATACACACACACACAACGTTGCAAAGCGTCGTAAGAGCGTTGGATAAGCCATTTTGGCGTTGTAAAAATGAATATAGGTATGCGTTGGATAAGCCATTCGTTGTAAAGCGAAGCGTTGTAAAACGAGGACTGCCTGTATATATATATATATATATATATATATATATATATATAAAAATTGATACACATAATAGGGAGCGTCAGACGCATTGACACTGACGTCATCACCGAGCGCTGGAACGGACTGATCCATGCGCAACTGCTGCAGAAGCCTGTACTACACGGAGCCATTTTCCAGGACTCTAATACAGTTGTATTGAATACCATCTGCCCTGGACATCTGTTGGGACTACGATCCTGATACTGCAAGACTGGGACTGCCCCAAGACGCTGCAGACACTAACCGGATGGTGGTGATTATATCACGCAATGCTAGATTTTATTGTACCCTTGTGAGTGCATTTTTTACCCCCCTTTCCCCCTCCCCTCATTAAAATACAATTTTACGCTATGGGCGTGCGCTCTCTCTTCCCTTTTTCCCTTAGATTCCCCTCGGGACGTGGTTTGTCCACACTGAGAGCTGCCGGAGACCCTCTATACCGGAACCCACATCAATATTGGACTTATCTTTGAGGACTGGTTTTTACACTCTCTTTTCTCTTGTTTTTGATAAAATCATTTTTCTTGTATTTTTAACAATTTATTTTTATGTTTATGGTTTACAGTTTTAATATTGATCTGTGATACTAATTATTTTTTACTATATAGTTTATACCGTTTATTCACGTTTTATTTAATTTTATTTAATTTTATTTAGTTTATTCACTTTACTATTCTACCATAATAGAGGCGCTGCTTTTTTTCTTTTTCTGCTTGATATATATATATATACACACATACACAACGTTGCAAAGCGTCGTAAGAGCGTTGGATAAGCCATTTTGGCGTTGTAAAAATGAATATAGGTATGCGTTGGATAAGCCATTCGTTGTAAAGCGAAGCGTTGTAAAACGAGGACTGCCTGTATATATATATATATATATATATATATATATATATATATATATATATATATATATATAAATTGATACACCAATAATATATATATATATATACACAGGTAAACCCCGTTATAACGCGGTCCTCGGGGTCCACCCGAGACCACCGCGTTAGTAACGGGGTCGCGCAAAAACAAAATGGCCGCCGCAAAAAAATTAGTTAGAACAGTGTTTCTCAAAGGCCTGAGTTCCTTCCCCCCCCGACCAAAACCGCCACCCCCCGGCAGCATCGGCGCATTATCACCCTCCCCCCTCGCAGCACCCTTCACCCCGCGGGGCAGGAGATGGGAGCGGGGATGTCCCTCGGGTTCCCGCTTCCCCCTGTCACCGTGTGACAGCCCGCGGGGCAGGAGATGGGAGCGGGGATGTCCCTCCGGTCCCCGCTTCCCCCTGTCACCGCAGGGCAGGAGATGGGAGCGGGGATGTCCCTCCTGTCCCCGCTTCCCCCTGTCACCGCGTGACAGCCCGTGGGGCAGGAGATGGGAGCGGGGATGTCCCTCGGGTTCCCGCTTACCTCTGATCCCCCCCACGTGCCCGGTGCTCCCGCTGCCTGCATGGAGGTGGTAGCGGGGGGTTTCTTCTCCCCACCGCTGTCCCCGGCGCTCCCGCTGCCTGCGTGGAAGGAGGGGGCGGGGAGCGGGTGGTGGTGCTGGTCGCAGCCTTTCCTCTGTTCCGACCCCCCCCGTCTGTGTAGAGTGAGAGAGTGTGTGTGTGTATGTATATATGGGAGAGAAACTGTGTGTGTGTATATGGGTGTGTGTGTGTATGTGGGTGTGTATATGGGTGTGTGTGTGTGTGTGTGTGTGTGTGTATATGGGTGTGTGTGTGTGTGTGTATATATATGGGTTTGTGTGTGTGTGTGTGTGTGAGTGAGCAGTGTGTGCAGTGAGCAGTGTGTGCAGGGAGTGTGTGCAGTGTGTGCAGTGTGCAGTGTGCAGTGTGCAGTGTGCAGTGTGCAGTGTGCAGTGTGCAGTGAGAGTGTGTGCAGTGTGCACTGTGCAGTGTGTGCAGTGAGAGTGTGTGCAGTGAGCAGTGTGTGCAGTGAGCAGTGTGTGCAGTGTGCTGTGTGCAGTGTGTGCAGTAAGAGTGTGTGCAGTGAGAGTGTGTGCTATGAGCAGTGTGTGCAGGGAGTGTGAGAAGTGTGCAGTGAGAGTATGTGCAGTGTGCACTGTGCAGTGTGTGCAGTGAGAGTGTGTGCAGTGAGTAGTGTGTGTAGTGAGAGTGTGTGCAGTGAGAGTGTGTGCAGTGTGCAATGAGCAGTGTGCAGTGAGAGTGTGTGCAGTGTGCACTGTGCAGTGTGTGCAGTGAGAGTGTGTGCAGTGAGCAGTGTGTGCAGTGAGCAGTGTGTGCAGGGAGTGTGTGCAGTGTGCAGTGTGTGCAGTGAGAGAGTGTGCAGTGAGGAGTGTGAGCAGTGTGTGCAGTGAGGAGTGTGTGCTGTGAGCAGTGTGTGCAGTGAGAGTGTGTGCAATGAGCAGTGTGAGCAGTGTGTGCAGTGAGCAGTGTGTGCAGTGAGCAGTGTGTGCAATGAGCAGTGTGTGCAGTGTGTGCGTGACAGCCCGCGGGGCAGGGAATGGGAGCGGGGATATCCCTCCGGTTCCCAGTTCCCGCTTCCCTGTGTCACCGCGTGACAGCCCGCGGGGCAGGAGATGGGAGCGGGGATGTCCCTCGGGTTCCCGCTTATCTCTGATCCCCCCCACGTGCCCGGTGCTCCCGCTGCCTGCATGGAGGTGGTAGCGGGGGGTTTCTTCTCCCCACCGCTGTCCCCGGCACTCCTGCTGCCTGCGTGGGAGAAGGGGGGGGGAGTGGGTGGTGGTGCTGGTCGCAGCCTTTCCTCTGTTCCGACCCCCCCCATCTGTGTAGAGTGAGAGAGTGTGTGTGTGTGTATGTATATATGGGAGAGAAACTGTGTATATGTGGGTGTGTATATGGGTGTGTGTGTGTGTATATGGGTGTGTGTGTGTGTGTGTGTATGGGTGTGTATGTGTATATGTGTGTGTGTGTGTGTGTATATATGGGTTTGTGTGTGTGTGTGAGAGTGTGTGCAGTGAGCAGTGTGTGAAGTGAACAGTGTGTGCAGGCAGTGTGTGCAGTGAAAGTGTGCAGTGTGCAGTGTGCAGTGTGCAGTGAGAGTATGTGCAGTGTGTGCAGTGAGCGTGTGTGCAGTGAGAGTGTGTGCAGTGAGAGTGTGTGCAGTGAGAGTGTGTGCAGTGAGCAGTGCGTGCAATGAGCAGTGTGTGCAGGGAGTGTGTGCAGTGTGCTGTGTGCAGTGTGTGCAGTAAGAATGTGTGCTGTGAGCAGTGTGTGCTGTGAGCAGTGTGTGCAGGGAGTGTGAGCAGTGTGCAGTGAGAGTATGTGCAGTGTGCACTGTGTGCAGTGAGAGTGTGTGCAGTGAGCATTGTGTGCAGTGAGAGTGTGTGCAGTGAGAGTGTGTGCAGTGTGCAGTGAGCAGTGTGCAGTGAGTGTGTGTGCAGTGAGCAGTGTGTGCAGTGAGCAGTGTGTGCAGTGAGCAGTGTGTGCATGGAGTGTGTGCAGTGTGTGCAGTAAGAGTGTGTGCAGTGAGAGTGTGTGCAGTGTGCAGTGAGCAGTGTGAGCAGTGTGTGTAGTGAGAGTGTGTGCTGTGAGCAGTGTGTGCAGTGAGAGTGTGTGCAGTATGCAGTGAGCAGTGTGAGCAGTGTGTGCAGTGAGCAGTGTGTGCAGTGAGCAGTGTGTGCAGTGAGCAGTGTGTGCGTGAAAGCCCGCGGGGCAGGAGATGGGAGCGGGGATGTCCCTCGGGTTCCCGCTTACCTCTGTTACCCCCCATGTGCCCGGTGCTCCCGCTGCCTGCATGGAGGTGGTGGTGCTGTGCTGTGTGTGTATGTATATATGGGAGAGAAACTGTGTGTGTGTATATGGGTGTGTGTGTATGTGGGTGTGTATATGGGTGTGTGTGTATATGGGTGTGTGTGTGTGTGTGTGTGTGTGTGTGTATGGGTGTGTATGTGTATGTGTGTGTATGTATATATGGGTGTGTGTGTGTGTGTGTGAGTGAGAGTGTGTGCAGTGAGCAGTGTGTGCAGTAAGCAGTGTGTGCAGTGAGCAGTGTGTGCAGTGAGCAGTGTGTGCAGGGAGTGTGTGCAGTGTGTGCAGTGTGCAGTGTGCAGTGAGAGTGTGTGCAGTGAGCAGTGTGTGCAGTGAGCAGTGTGTGCAGTGAGAAGTGTGTGCAGGGAGTGTGTGCAGTGTGCTATGTGCAGTGTGTGCTGTGAGCAGTGTGTGCAGGGAGTCTGAGCAGTGTGCAGTGAGAGTGTGTGCAGTGTGTGCAGTGAGAGTGTGTGCAGTGAACAGTGTGTGCAGTGAGCAGTGTGCAGTGAGAGTGTGTGCAGTGTGCACTGTGCAGTGTGTGCAGTGAGCAGGATGAGCAGTGTGTGCAGTGAGCAGTGTGTGCAGGGAGTGTGTGCAGTGTGCTGTGTGCAGTGTGTGCAGTAAGAGTGTGTGCAGTGAGAGTGTGTGCAGTGTGCAGTGAGCAGTGTGAGGAGTGTGTGCTGTGAGCAGTGTGTGCAGTGAGCAGTGTGTACAGTGAGCAGTGTGAGCAGTGTGAGCAGTGAGCAGTGTGTGCAGTGAGCAGTGTGTGCAGTGAGCAGTGTGTGCAGTATGCTGTGTGCAGTGTGTGCAGTAAGAGTGTGTGCAGTGAGTGTGTGTGCAGTGAGCAGTGTGTGCAGTGAGAAGTGTGTGCAGGGAGTGTGTGCAGTGTGCTATGTGCAGTGTGTGCTGTGAGCAGTGTGTGCAGGGAGTCTGAGCAGTGTGCAGTGAGAGTGTGTGCAGTGTGTGCAGTGAGAGTGTGTGCAGTGATCAGTGTGTGCAGTGAGCAGTGTGCAGTGAGAGTGTGTGCAGTGTGCACTGTGCAGTGTGTGCAGTGAGCAGTATGTGCAGTGAGCAGTGTGTGCAGTGAGCAGTGTGTGCAGTGAGCAGTGTGTGCAGGGAGTGTGTGCAGTGTGCTGTGTGCAGTGTGTGCAGTAAGAGTGTGTGCAGTGAGAGTGTGTGCAGTGTGCAGTGAGCAGTGTGAGGAGTGTGTGCTGTGAGCAGTGTGTGCAGTGAGCAGTGTGTACAGTGAGCAGTGTGAGCAGTGTGTGCAGTGAGCAGTGTGTGCAGTGAGCAGTGTGTGCAGTATGCTGTGTGCAGTGTGTGCAGTAAGAGTGTGTGCAGTGAGAGTGTGTGCTGTGATCAGTGTGTGTAGGGAGTGTGAGCAGTGTGCAGTGAGAGTGTGTGCAGTGTGTGCACTGTGCAGTGTGTGCACTGTGCAGTGTGTGCAGTGAGAGTGTGTGCAGTGAGCAGTGTGTGCAGTGAGCAGTGTGCCGTGAGCAGTGTGTGCAGTGAGCAGTGTGCAGTGTGTGCAGTGAGAGTGTGTGCAGTGAGCAGTGTGTGCAGGGAGTGTGTGCAGTGTGTGCAGTAAGAGTGTGTGCAGTGAGAGTGTGTGCAGTGTGCAGTGAGCAGTGTGAGGAGTGTGTGCTGTGAGCAGTGTGTGCAGTGAGCAGTGTGTGCAGTGAGCAGTGTGTGCAGTGTGTGCAGTGTGTGCAGTGTGCAAAAAAAAAATTTAAATCTAAATTTTTTTTTTAAACGGGAGCCACGTGAAAACCGCGTAATATAACCGATTCACGTTATAACGGGTCGCGCTATAACGGGGTTTACCTGTATATATATATATATATACACACACAGAAACAATTAGTAGCGCTAGTGAGTGAATGGTAGTGTTAAAATGTGAAAATGAATTCTGTATATGTGTAGTGTGAAAAAAGGATTAAATAAGTGTAGCAAGTGAATAATGTGAGCATCAATTGATTAAAGCATAGGGTCAGTCTGTACGGAATAGGCGAAGCTTCTGTGTGGTCAAGCCTGACCAAATGTAAACAGAAAACAGGAGAAAAAGAAGCGCCAGTTCCGTATGGTTGAAAAATCAACATGTGTAAATTTTATTAAATGACCAGAGTAGTCAAAAGGACTAGTAGTAAACTGGTCTGATTAAAAAGCAATAATATGGCTAGTACAAGCAGATAGCAGCAATAAGCAAGTGACATATGGAGGGGGATGTGGAGCAAGGAAGCAAGATATCATGGGGAAAAAAGGCCAACAGTGGTGAATGTCAATGACAGTCCATATGGCTGATGATAGCCCAGTAAGGAACAGTAAACATCCACTAGAGAATGTCCCTTCTCAATGGAGATGTGGGTGTGCTGGTGACAAACCTGTTACATCTGTTGAACCATGGAATATACCTCCTCAGCGTGCGACCCGGTTAAACTGGCGTTGTTCTGATGCTGAAAAATCAATTCCCTCCTGTTCTCTCCCACACACACACACACACACACACACACACACACACACACACACACACACACACACACACACACACACACACACACACACACACACACACACACACTCTCTCCCATACACACACACACTCTCCCATACACACACACACACTCTCCCATACACACACACACACACTCTCCCATACACACACACGGGGGTGTGTGGAAGGGAGGAAGAGAGTAAAGGCCGGACAAGCAGCACCACTGCCCGCGAGCCAATCCCCCACCTCGCGTGGGCAGCAGAAGCGCAGGTGACAGAGGGGGGGATGGAACACCCCCGCTACCACCTCCCGTCCGGCGGGCAGCGGGAGCGCCGGGGACGGAGAGGAGCGCCGAAGTCGAGCACCCCCGCCTCACGGGACGAGCACCAGAATGGGGAGGAGCACTCCCGCTACCACTTCACACCCGGCAGGCAGCGGGAGCGCCGGGGACGGAGGAGCACCTCTACTACAACCTCCCGCCACGTGGGGACGAGCGACGGGGAGGAGCATCCCCGCTACCACCTCCCACCCGGCGGGCAGCGGGAGCACAGTGGACGAAGAGGTCACCTCCACTGCCACCTCCCGCCTCGTGGGGACGAGCACCAGGGACGAGCATCCCCGCTATCACCTCTCACCCGGCGGGTAGCGGGAGAGCCGGGGACGGAGGGGCGCCTCGTGGGGACGGGAAACACCACCGGGGATGGGGAGGAGCACACCCGCTACCACCGCTCGGCGGGCAGCAGGAGAGCCGGGGACAGAGAATCACCCCACTATCACCTCGCGGGGACAGGGAAGAGCACCCTCGCTACCACCTCGCGGGGGCCGCGGGATGCAGTTAAAGCTGAAAGGAAGGCTGATTCGCCTGCGTAGCCTTATATAGAGCCTGGCTGGAAAAAATCTTGGCAGCCCGTCAAGCCAATCAGGTTGCTGGATGGGGTCGCCATGGGGGCAAATCCGACCGCCCCTGGCGACCGGGCGACCAGATTTGTTGAGCCCTGTATATGGATATACATACAGGGATAATAATTGATTGTTTTGCTAATGTTTATGTTCTTTTCATGTATTACAAATGTATTTAGCAGCTTTATTTATACATTGGTGTGTGTAATGTAATTTTTATTTAGTAACATGTAATTTTTAATGGTTTATTTCTGGTAGTTAGATTGGAATACTTTGACTTAGAATTTATTTGGCAATGGTTTGGCTTTAGGAATTGAATACTGAATTGTATAATTGATTTGGATTGGATTGTAATTGGTTTAGGAAATTGATTAATTGATTGATGGTAAATGTATTTATGTTGCTTAGTTTCTATTTGATTTTGTGGATGGCATTGGTGTTTAGGGGACATTTTTCATAGTGTATTTTATTTTGAAATAGATTTTGCATAGTGTTACACGATGCACAGATTAATGGCATCATGTACACACTCATTGCAATTGTGGGACATTTGATATACATAAAAAAAGAATAGATGATACCGTTCTGTGGCTAATGAAATGCTTTTATTCTGGTACCTCTGTAAGAGCACAGAGCCCACCAATGATATATACCAATGATATATATATATACAGTGCTCGACAAATAATGATAACCTGTCGCCCGTTGCGAGTGGATTTAGGCAGCTGGCGACCCGTGCTGCAGCTCAATGAATTCCCCTGCTCATGCCAATTTTTTTTTTTTTTTTTAAATAAATAAATAAATAATCCCCCTCCCTGATTGGGTTAAAAAAAAAAGTTAAAAAAAATGGCGGCAAATCCTGTGGTCTGGTCCCGGCGCGCGTGCACAGGGCAAGCAGAGTGTCCTGCCATTTGCGCTGCCTGTTCCCCCCAGCAACCCAGAATCCCCCGCACCCTCACCTCCCCCCCCCCCGCTCCCCACGTGGGACGGAGGGGGAAGCCCAAAACAAGCGCCGCGCGCAATCTAGCCCCCTCCGCTCCCTCCCCTCTCCGCTCCCTCCCCCCTCCGCTCCCTACGTGGGACGGAGGGGGAAGCCCAAAGCAAGCCCCGCGCGCAACCCACGTGGAACGGAGGGGGAAGCGCCAACCCAGCTTCCCCCGTGCGCGCCTCCTGCGCGCCTCCTGCGCATGATCTCCCCCTAATCATCTGCCCCCGATCCCCGCTTGGTGTTCGGGGAGCGTGCTTCGGGGGGGGGAGGGGCCTGCTGCCGTGCGGAGGGGCCTGCTGCCTTAAGGAGGGGCCTGCTGCCGTGCGGAGGGGCTTGCTGCCTTAAGGAGGGACCTGCTGCCGTGCAGAGGGGCCTGCTGCCTTAAGGAGGGGCCTGCTGCCGTGCAGAGGGGCCTGCTGCCTTAAGGAGGGGCCTGCTGCCTTAAGGAGGGGCCTGCTGCCGTGCGGAGGGGCCTGCTGCCGCGTGCGACCCGGTGAGTGTGTGTGTGTGTGTGTGTGAGTGCCAGAGTGAGTGTCTGTGTCTGTCTGTGAGTGAGTGTCTGTGAGTGAGTGTCTGTGAGTGAGTGTCTGTGAGTGAGTGTCTGTGAGTGAGTGTGTCTGTGTGTGTGCCTGTGTGTGTGTGCCTGTGTGTGTGTGCCTGTGTGTGTGTGTGTCTGTGTGTGTGTCTGTGTCTGTGTGTGTGTGTGTGTGTGTGTCAGAGCGAGTGTGTGTCTCTGAGTGTTCTGAGTGAGTGTGTCTCTGAGTGAGTGTGTCTCTGAGTGTGTCTCTGCATGAGTGTCTCTGCGTGAGTGAGTGTGCCTGTGTGTGTGTGCCTGTGTGTGTGTGCCTGTGTGTGTGTGCCTGTGTGTGTGTGTGTGTGTGTGTGTGTGTGTGTGTGTGTGTGTGTCTGTGTGTGTGTGTGTGTCAGAGTGAGTGTGTGTCTCTGAGTGTTCTGAGTGAGTGTGTCTCTGAGTGAGTGTGTCTCTGCGTGTGTGTCTCTGAGTGAGTGTGTCTGAGTGTGCCTGTGTGTGTGTGTGTCTCTGAGTGTCTCTGCGTGAGTGTGTCTCTGCGTGAGTGTGTCTCTGCGTGAGTGTGTCTCTGCGTGAGTGTGTCTCTGCGTGAGTGTGTCTCTGCGTGAGTGTGTCTCTGCGTGTGAGTGAGTGTGCCTGTGTGTGTGTGCCTGTGTGTGTGCCTGTGTGTGTGTGTCTGTGTGTGTGTGTGTGTGTGTGTGTGTGTGTGTGTGTCAGAGCGAGTGTGTGTCTCTGAGTGTTCTGAGTGAGTGTGTCTCTGAGTGAGTGTGTCTCTGAGTGAGTGTGTCTCTGCATGAGTGTCTCTGCGTGAGTGAGTGTGCCTGTGTGTGTGTGTGTGTGTGTGTGTGTGTCTGTGTGTGTGTCAGAGTGAGTGTGTGTCTCTGAGTGTCTGAGTGAGTGTGTCTCTGAGTGAGTGTGTGTCTCTGAGTGTCTGAGTGAGTGTGTCTCTGAGTGAGTGTGTCTCTGAGTGAGTGTGTCTCTGAGTGAGTGTGTCTCTGAGTGAGTGTGTCTCTGAGTGAGTGTGTCTCTGCGTGTGTGTCTCTGCGTGTGTGTCTCTGCGTGTGTGTCTCTGAGTGAGTGTGCCTGAGTGTGCCTGTGTGTGTGCCTGAGTGTGCCTGAGTGAGTGTGTGTCACTGCGTGAGTGTCTCTGCGTGAGTGTCTCTGCGTGAGTGTGTCTCTGCGTGAGTGTGTCTCTGCGTGAGTGTGTCTCTGCGTGAGTGTGTCTCTGCGTGAGTGTGTCTCTGCGTGTCTGTGTCTCTGCGTGTCTGTGTCTCTGCGTGTCTGTGTCTCTGCGTCTCTGCGTGTCTGCGTCTCTGCGTGTCTGCGTCTCTGCGTGTCTGTGTCTCTGCGTGTCTGTGAGTGTGTGTGTCTGTGAGTGTCACCCTCTCCCTGTGTCGCCCTCGCCTTCTCCCTGTGTCGCCCTCGCCCTCGCATTCTCGCCCTCGCACTCTCTCTGTCTTTGTCTCACATTCTCTCTCTGTCTCTCTTTTTCTGTGTCTCTCTTTTTCTGTGTGTCTCTCTTTTTCTGTGTGTCTCTCTTTTTCTGTGTGTCTCTCTTTTTCTGTGTGTCTCTCTTTTTCTGTGTGTCTCTCTTTTTCTGTGTCTCTCTCTTTTTCTGTGTCTCTCTCTTTTTCTGTCTCTCTCTCTTTTTCTGTCTCTCTCTCTCTCTGGCTCTCTGGCCGAGTCCATAGAAGGACAGGCCGCGCTGAGCCATGCGGACGCTCCGTGCTGAGCCCCTGCATCCTCAATGAGGATGCCTTGAGAGGGGGCTCACGCGAGCGTCC